>NC_060149.1:830990752-831293782 GCF_021461385.2 Schistocerca piceifrons | reverse complement strand
GCATTTACCCCTTGGTACGCGTAGGGAGTTAGCTCCTTAGGAATCAGAAGTGTGATTCCTGAGTTTTCAGTAGCCCCGACGGAAGTGACACAGAATGACCCCACCACGATGGTTTGGCTACCGCATTGGCTTTTATGTGTGTACATAGTGTGCGTAGTTACGGTGCACAGGGGCTCTTTTACAGTATAGGCAGTTATCGCTGTTTAAGGTGTCCTTCCCCAGTCAGTCCACATTACACGATAAAATTTAGAAAAATGGTCAAACCCAAAAGGGGGCCAAAAGCTACTTCATCTGAATATTTTGATATAAAGTAAATGGACAAAGATGTAAACGAAAGAAAGCAGAACCTAGGTAAATAGCTGAGTTAACACCAAAGACTATTGCCATGCGTAGGAGAGTAAGAGAAGTAAGGCTACACGGAGATGGGAGATTGCAGCACAAGAAACGAAGTAGGGGCTGCAGTATCCTGCACCCCCGGGTTTACCAAGTACATACTCATAAGGAATTTTGACTGCAAAGTCGTCCACAAATAAAGAGCATTGCATTGAAATTTTTAACGTGGATATTATACGAGTGATAGCGATGTAAAGAACTTCCTTGAGGGACACCAGTCTGCGCGCAAATCAGTCACGGAGAGTTTCACCAATTTGGTACACTAAAACCCGTTTGGAGAGCAAAAATCCTAAGAATGTAGTTTGTTTCCCACGGAAGTCCCATTGATGGAAGTGTCTGAGAATATTGTGCCTCCAAGTAGTATCATATGCCTTGTCTATATCAAAGAAAGTGCCTACTAGATGCTATCGCTGCAGGAAAACCTTTTGTATTGAACCTACAATGAGAGTAGATAGGGAGCTTTCTGCTTTCCCGGATCCAGACGAGGTGACATTTTACCAATTGCCCTAGGGTCTTTCCTACACAGTTAAGGCAACGCTTTGATAATTACTGTGGCTCGCTCAGTCCTTTCCTGTTTTGAGGAGGTTAAACAGTACTGCATGCGCCCACGAACTGAGAAATGATTCTGTCTGCTACATTTTATTAAGAAGTTCTAGAAGGATTACCTCTGATTTTTACCAAGTTGCTATAGCATGCTGCACTTTATTTAGTTACGGCGAGGTGCAGTCCCACTCATCGTTATTCGATCACATGTACAATTCTCCCATCCATGTTCCGAAGTGGGTGACTAGACGACGGCTCCAAGCAACATTTTTGGCGAAATGCTGCAGCATTATCTTCGCATAGTCTCTGGGTGATGTTTGCAGACATTTTTCCTTCGGTACAGCTAATATAGGAGGACCTACTTTGCTTTCTGGAAATCCTTCTAATGGGTTCCCGCACTTTTGCTAAACTGTTAGACCGATTTAATGAGTTCATAAATTTCTGCCATGTTTCCTTATTATTCTGCGTAATAATATGGCACATTTGGCCAGCTCTGCCCAAAAAATTGCGAGATGTTCTGCAGTTCGTCGGTACCTAAAATTACGGGGTACGACACAACTAACTCTGAACCCATAGCGGCACTATTACCTCCATCAGTTCACAGGTGGTAGGTACTGTGCTCTTTCTGGTGCAGAGTAGGTCCCCTATGACGTCATCGATTACAACATCGGTAAGTCATCAGATTTCCCCAGCCCTCCTCCTCCAAGAATCTGGAAAAGGCAGTTGCTCTATGCATAAAATAATGGGAAATTCAAATTTTGTAGGGTTTCCCTCCACTCCTATGATGTAGGATTGTTTGTCACAAGTATAAATTGAAGGAAAATTAAAAAAAAAAGATTGAGCATTGTCATACTGGTAGAAGTAGATCACGTGTGCTAACTATAGGATCCTCTGAAATAATTGTGCATTCCTACTATGATGCCAGAATCCTAGACGGCGGTGCAACATGGAGACCATGGCATACTGGCACAGCTCTATGAGGTCAGAATCCGACATGGGTGACCAGGGAACACTGGTGCAACTCTATGACATCAGAACCAAAAATGGTTCAAATGGCTATGAGCACTATGGGACTTAACATCTGAGGTCATCAGTCCCCTAGAAATTAGAACTACTTAAACCTAACTAACATAAGGACACCACACACATCCATGCCCAAGGCAGGATTCAAACCTGCGACAGTAGCAGTCGCGCGGCTCCGGCCTGAAGCGCCTAGAACCGCTCGGCCACCGCGGCTGGAGACATCAGAACCCTTGATGCTAGGACGAAGGGAAGTAACTTGCCTGTAGAGACCTTTAGGACTATTCTAATTGTCGAATTATATACTTTCTGTTCTAAGTCAAGCAGATCTCTTCTGACATTACCATTTAAACAGTCGTTTACGTTTGACCAACACATGTCACGCAGCATCGTAAGATAAAGTTCAAACTGTATGCTGTGCAGTTATTTGACACCGCATCAGGGGAGGGAAAGACCCCTCACGCTCTGCCTCCCTCACTGTAACTGATTCACCTAAGATTACTTCAGAGAAACAGAATAACAAGAAGGGGCATTTCTATCCAGTAGTACCACGTCGGTTATTGTTGGTCCATCTGATTCCAGGAGAGGAACGTACTCATGTCCTCGCTAATGCATTCAGTTGGTGTTCGCTTCGAGAGTGTATAGACACTCTAAGACAACAAAAGGCGTACCCCGAAGGAGTTACGCATAGTGGTTTATTGGCCGCAAACTGATTTTCATACAGGTATCCACAGAAAATACAAAATTTTAAACTTTGGTGACCGACTGATGAATGTGTGACACTGTAGCTCAATGTCACCGTGCAGCTGGAAGGGATAGTAAATAGGGGACACGTCGAAACCAGGGCATAATGTCTTTATGAATTTAATTCTGTGCATTCAGTTGGATAGTAACTATGCCTCGAAGAAAGGCACATGAAAAATATACGCAGATGGGAGCATTTGAGTGAGGACGTGTAGTTACGTTCAAAGAAGCCGCTCGGAGTAATCGGCGGATCGCTCGAGATTTGAAGAGAACGATGCCCCTATTCTATGATGTTGGCAGGAACGCGAGAACCATGGCCAGACACAGCGTCAAGGAGGAAGCGGTCGACATAGAGAGAAATGACAGAACGTGAGGACTTAGCAACCATGAGAGAGGCACTCAGAGCCCCATATTCATCGTTATCACCGATCTGACGTGCAACTGGTGCTTCAGTGGCCATAACGATCATTAACAGGCAGCTCACAGAAAGGTTGCTGAGCTCATGACGTCCCTTGCACCGACTACCATTGATCGCTGTATACCAACAAGCCCTTTTTAAGGGGTGTCAGGAACATTCAGCCTGGAATCTCACTGTCTTGAGTAGAATCGTCTTCAGTGATGACCAGCGAAGAAGTGTCTGGAGATGCCCCAGACAGCGGTGGAATACAAACCTGATTGTCACTCGTCATATCGCCTGACAACCAGGAGTGATGGTCTGGGGTGCCAATTCATTTCATAGCAGAAGCCCTTTGGTTGTCATCCGCGCCCTTACACCACAGCTGTTGTAACGGCGATCGGGACGGTCGCGGGGTTGTAGTGACGGAAACGCGGCGGGACCCGCGGAGCGGCCCGCGAACAACACAACGGGAGAGGACGTACACGACCAACGAAGGACCTTACGATACAGCAAGAACAGACAACAGAGTCACTAACCAAACAAGACAATCACGTCCACTCGTAAAGAAAACACGAAAGTCAATACACTGTCTAATGCGAGGCGATATCTCTTGAGACGCACGCGAGGATAGACGGGCAGGCTGAGCTTTCTTTTTTTTTCTTTATTGTTATTTTCAAACCCGTACAAACAGGCAGGCTGTCAGCAGCATGTTACGCCACTTTTCAGCCATAGAGTAGATAAAGAAACAACAGAAAGAATACACATAAGTGACATAACGGTGGGCAATAAAACAGCAGACACATAAAGACAAACACGGAGCCGTTCACACTCGACGATAATCCACACTACAAACTGTTGACACGACGGACAAACACTGAAGATGGCGATGGCACAGGTGAACGATGGAGTGCGACGGTGAACACTGAACACTAAACACGACGGCACACACGAGACACTGATGGCGATGATCTCCGGCGCGCGAATGTCCACGTAGTGTGTGCAAGTCCGGGGACCTGACAAGAGGAGAGGAAGGGTGAAGGAGAGGAGAGTGGAGAACAAAGATACCAATGACTGAGGAGATGGGGGAGGAGTAGAGGGACAGGGGAGGGGAACCCTGGGGGAGGAGTGAGGAGAAATTGAGGAGGGAGAGAAGGGAGGGAGGGTGCCCAAAGGAGCAAACACAGGAAGAGGGAGGAGGATCAAAGTTGGTAGGAGGGGTAGATGGAGGGGAGGAGGGCATCATCAGGGAGAGGGAGCTGGCGGAAGCCACCTTGGGAAAGGAGGGTGGAGAGATGGAGACCGGGTGGGATGTGGGAATACAGGCGTGGCAGCAGGTGGGGGTGGGAGAGGATGGGGGAGACAAGTGGGTGAGGAGGATCAAGTTTTCAGGAGGTGTACAGGATCCGTATCCGTTCAAAGAAAAGGAGGTGGGGGAATGGAATGAGGTCGTCCAGGATCCGCATGGGGGAGGGGAGACAGATGCGATAGGCGAGGCGGAGAGCATGGCGTTCAAGGATCTGAAGGGGGGGGGGGGGTCGGAGATCAAGGCAGGATGGGCGTAACAGAGGATAGGGCGGATGAGGGATTTATAGGTGTGGAGTATGGTGATGGGGTTCCAGACACCACGTACGGCCGGAAAGGAGCTTGAGGAGACGGAGTCGGGAGCGTGCCTTGGCTTGGATTATTCGGAAGTCTAACATGCGCCAGAACAAATGGACGTGGTCAGCCCATAGAGGGCTCCGCCTCCGCGGTGGCTATTCCGTGCAGCGTCTCTCGCGCAGCAAGGGCGCCACCACTACGCCACGTGCAGACAACGGCCACTAGCCGCTCCCTCCGGTTTCGTATATAGGGACCCGCTCTGCCCTAGTCCAGCTACCATACTCCACACCTACAAATCCCTCATCCGTCCTATCCTCTGTTATGCCAGCGTTGCCTGGATCTGCGCCCCCACCCGCTTTTACAAGACCCTCCAAATCCTTGAACGCCATGTGCTCCGCCTTGCCTTCCATATCCGCCTTCCTTCCCCCACACGGCTCCTGTATGAACTGATCCCCTTCCCCCACCTACTCCTGTTCCTGCAACATCTCCGCATCCTTTACATTGTCCGCAGGCTTGATCCCCCCCACCCTCTGGTTTCCTCCTTCCTCTCCACCCCCCACCCGTTGCTGCACCTCTATCGCTGTAACCCTCTCTCCACCTCCACACCCTCCATCTCCTTCATCAGGGCAATTTCCAACATGTCTCCCTCCTGGATGACGAACTTCACCATGACATCTACCCTTCCTTCCAACTATAACCTGGCCTTGTTCCCCCCTCCCCCCCCAGGGCCCCCTTTTTCCTCTCCCCTCCTTCTCCCAGAGCGGATTTTCCTCCTTCCCCCCCCCCCCCCCGAGACCCTGCACCCCATAATTGCCTCTTTCCTTCCCACATCCCTCCCTACCTGGCCCTCTTCAGCGCGCCAACCGCTCATCTCCCCGCTCTCTTCCCCTCCCTCCCTTTTTCCGGCCTCCCTCATCTCCTTGCGCCTGGCAGATCCTCCGTTTTGATCATCATCAGTGTGCTGTTTCTCCTGTGCGTCAAGAGGTGTGATTTTAATTGTGTACTGCCTTGAAGTTCGCCGTCAGTGTTTGTCATGTGCTACGCCATCCGTCGATACCTTTTATGCTCCAGTTATACTGTGCCTTGTGTTCTTTTGATTGTCACAGTGTGTGGCTTTTTGTGTGTGCTACTTTTAAATAGTTTTTTATCTGCATTTTACAGTCACCCCGTTTTTTGTCTATTGCCTTCCATGATGTTCCCCCTTTTTTATATCTATGTTCACCATATTCTCTCCTTTGTTATTTTTAAATGTCTTCTATTG
This sequence comes from Schistocerca piceifrons, assembly GCF_021461385.2. Taxonomy (NCBI): domain Eukaryota; kingdom Metazoa; phylum Arthropoda; class Insecta; order Orthoptera; family Acrididae; genus Schistocerca; species Schistocerca piceifrons. The sequence goes on along the minus strand of NC_060149.1, from coordinate 831,287,825 downwards.
TTTGTTCTATGTCTTTCGGCTGAAGAGCAGCGCATATGCTGCTGCCAGCCCGCCCCGATGAGGAATTGAAATACAGTAAAGAAAAAAAAAAACCTAGTCCAGTCAGTCTGGTACTCGCTCTGGATTTCGTTTCTATCTCGGCAGGACTGCGTTCTGGTCGTTGCTCGTTGTTGACATTTGCCTGTCTCTGGTTCTGAGTGGATTTACTGTTGGTATTTGGTGTTGTGGTTTCCACAAGCCTCCGTTGTTTATCTCTTCCTTGTTGTGTCGGTCATAGTCGGTCGTGGTAGGTTGTTGTCAGTTGTCGTTGGACTCGTCCTCTGTTTACCCGGTGGTGCGTGCTCCACCGCCGGCGGCTTCGCCGCCTGGCGGCTCCGATCCGCAGCCCAAGGCGTTCCTACAGTTGGTTTTGGTTACTACACAAACCACTCTGAAGTTAATCAACAAATTAACTACAAGGGTTGATGCAACTGAAAACAAGAAAATCGAGTTCCAGCGTAGCTCAATGTTACCGAAAAGAAGGTAAATGGGAGTATATACTGTTCTAAAGTCTGCTTGGTGTAAAGCAACATAAAGCCGTCGAAGGAAATAACTCTGCCCGAGAGAAACAACGAATGCCGAAGTTAGCGGATTTGGAAAGAGACCAGTCACTCACAGACACGTTTAGGACCGTCACAAAATCTCGAGAACGATTCTCGAAGATTAAAGAAGAGGATGAAGGAGATGCTATTGGGGATTTCATTAAAAATTACACCGATAGTCGGACAGATACAACTTACGGAGTAAGAAATGAAAAACCATATACGCTGGGTGCTCAAAAAAAAAAAAAAAAAAATGGTTCAAATGGCTCTGAGCACTATGGGACTCAACTGCTGAGGTCATTAGTCCCCTAGAACTTAGAACTAGTTAAACCTAACTAACCTAAGGACATCACAAACATCCATGCCCGAGGCAGGATTCGAACCTGCGACCGTAGCGGTCTTGCGGTTCCAGACTGCAGCGCCTTTATCCGCACGACCACTTCGGCCGGCGCTGGGTGCTCAACCAGTAAGTTTAACCATGAGTGCAAAACAGAGCGCACGCAGAGAATTCGAAAGAATGCTCCGTTTATTGCATCTAATATTCTTAAGAACGACAAAACTAGACAGCTAGTCACCAAAAGACATTGAAAATTGTGGTCAGATATTACGTATCACGGAGGTATATAATAAAGCCAATGGAGTACGAACAAAATGCACAAACAGTTCGAAATACAAAAACTTTACCGAACATGCGTTAGCAGGCGCACCTGGCAGAGGCATTACTGACATTCAGAATAAGTGAACTAGCAACAGGTTCAAATGGCTCTGAGCACTATGGGACTTAACATCTGTGCTCATCAGTCCCCTAGAACTTAGAACTACTTAGACCTAACTAACCTAAGGACATCACACACATCCATGCCCGAGGCAGGATTCGAATCTGCGACCGTAGCAGTCGCGCGGCTCCGGACTAGGCGCCTAGAACCGCGAGACCACCGCGGCCGGCAATTAGCAACAGGTCTCCCCAATATATCTATTATGATGTTCCCAATAAAGTAGTTGATCAATTGCGGCTGTTCACAGCGTCATCCACAGCTGGGCATTCAGCACGTTGGAATGAAATCATTTCTATAATTTCAGAGCATAGAGAAATATGTATCATTGCATAATTATGGAGACAGTTTTTCTAGAACTGCATAAACCAGCATGCAAAACATACACTATGTGAGCAACCGTATCCGGACACCTAGCTGAAAATGACTTACAAGTTCGTGGCGCCCTCCATCGGTAAAGCTGGAATTCAGTATGGTATTGGCCCACTCTTAGCCTTGATGACAGCTTCCACTCTCGAAGGCATACTTTTAATCAGGTAGTGGGAGGTTTCTTGAGAAACGGCAGCCCATTCTTCACTGAGTGCTGCACTGAGGAGAGGTATCGATGTCGGTCGGTGTGGTCTGGTACGAAGTCGGCGTTCCAAAATATCCCAAAGGTGTTCTATAAGATTCAACTTAGAATTCTACGCAGGCCAGTAGATTACAGGGATGTTACAGACGTGTAACCACTCCACCACAGGCCGTACATTATGCACAGGTGCTCGATCGTGTTGAAAGATGCAATCGCCATCCACGAATTACTGCTCAACAGTGGGAAGCAAGAAGGTGCTTAAAACATCAATGTAGGCCTGTGATGTGATAGTGCTACGCAAAACAACAAGGGGTGCAAACCCCCTCCATGAAAAATACGACCACATCATAACAACACTGCCCCCGAATTTTACTGTTGGCACTACACGCGCTGGCAGATGACTTTCAGTGGGCATTCGCCATACCCACACCCTGCCATCGGATCGCCACATTGTGTACTGTGAGTCGTCACTCCACACAGCGTTTTACCACTGTTCAATCGTCCAATGTTTACGCTTCTTACACCAAGCGAGGCCTCGTTTGGCATTTACCGGCGTGATGTGTGGCTTATGAGCAGCCGCTTGACCATGAAATCCAAGTTTTTTCACCTCTCGCCTAACTGTCATAGTACTTGCAGTGGATCCTGATGCGCTTGGGAAACCCTGTGTGGTGGCCTGGATAGATGTCTGCATATTGCACATTACGACCCTCTTCAACTTTCGGCAGTCTCTGTCAGTCAACAGACGTGGTCGGCCTGTATGCGTTTGTGCCCTTCACGTTTCCACTTCACTATCACATCGGAAACAGTGGACCTAGGGATGTTTAGGAGTGTGGAAATCTCACGTACAGACGTATGATACAAATGATACCCAACCACCTGACCACGTTCGAAGTCCGTGAGTTCGGCGGAGCGCCCCATTCTGCTCTCTCACGATGTCTAATGACTACTGGCGTCACTGATATGGAATACTTGGCAGTAGGTGGCAGCACAAATCACCTAATATGAAAAATTTATGTTTTTGTGGGTGTCCAGATACTTTTGATCACATAGTGTACCACGTTAGGTAGGTTATAAGTCGAGGTTTCGATGAATTATGGCAGGTGGATCTCCTAGATATGAGGCAATATTTATAGGAGAATGAAAGCTTCGTATATTTTAATGATCATTGAGACATACTCGAAATTTGCTTGGACTCTGCATCCCACACTATATACAAACAGAACACGGTCGTCAGTTCTATAACAGGTATTTCAGGGCTGTAGCAGAACGGTGTGGAACACACCGTTACTCGGCGTTTTCTCAGATGAAGGCATGTACGTATTGTGGACCGTTTGTACTGGACGATAAAAGGGCAGTTGCGGATGCGTTTTAACCTTCGTGGTTCTTTTAAATGTACTGATATCCTCCCACAAATTATCGACATGTACAACCGCTCTGTCCACAGGACAGTAAAAATCAGGATAATTGACGATGTATGATAATGAGCGTGTAAATAGCATTTACATTCGTATTAAAATAGTAAGTCCACGCAAACACAAATATAATGCAGGTGATTTTGTACATATTTCAAAACATAACACAACATCTGAGAAATCATACCTCCCAACCAGGTCAATGGAAATATTTACGGTTTCCGAAATGCAATAAACAAACCCTAGAACTTACATCTTAAAGGATAGCACGAGCCGCAAGATAGTCGCTTCGTGAAAGCGTTGAAATTTTCTTAAGTGTCTAAACAAGGACTTATAAAATTTACGTATGTGTCGTCAGGGAACGATTCAGAACTTCGAAATTTCACAGCTGACCTTATGAGTGGAATTTTTTGGATCTTTTAATTTTTGCCATTTCGCAACTGAGGAACTTTAACCTAAATTTTAAGCGAGTGGGGTTCAGAATTGTTGTGAGATTTTGGAGTGCACGAGATACTGCCTGGGTTTATTCAGGTTCTCGCATTGGCATAGGAGCTTTCAATATTGGCAGTTCAGAAACTTGTTACTGTGAGAATAACAGGAAATAAATCAATTTTTATATACCGGTACTTAAATTAATCTGTGAGTTTAGTGAACTCTCTTTACACAAATTCCTGCCAGCATTAAACTGGAAGTTGCTGTTCCGCAGTTGACGACTTTGGGGCAAATGCGATGAGTGATTGGTTGGCCGCTAGACTTACACACAGCCAAATTATGTGTGTAAAACAATCCAACCATTCACTGTGGCCCTTGGCAGAGTGGTACTAAGTGGAACATTGGCTCAGTCACAGTTTGCACAGTATTGCTGGGGACTTCGAGTTAATTCAGATATTTTTTGGACATAAACTTTTAAGAGACAATTTCATTTTCTTTTTTACAAGGTGTACAACTTTGCTTCCGCCGTTTTTCCCTAACATTTGAGGCTTTAATGAAACAAATTGGTTACACATGTATCATTAAAAGTATTTTCCATCGCTGGCCACTACTTTCTCCCATCTTCCAGGCAGTGTACTAATCCCGCGTCGAAAAAATTGTTCATCTTTTGAACCGATCCACGAATCGATCCAATTTGTGACTTCTTCATGAAGTCGGAAGTGTTGGTCAGCCAGACCATGCCTCGATGATCTAAACAGGTGATAGTCAGAGGGAACAATGTCTGGAGAATACGGCGGGTGGGGTAGGACTTCCCATTTTAACGTTTCCAAGTACGTTTTGATCTCTTTTGCAACGTGGGGTCGTGCTGAAAAATCACTTTATCGTGCCTCTCGCTGTATTGCGCCGTTTTTCTATTAATCCTCTGCGCAAAGGCATTAACTGCGTTCGATAACGAGCATTGTGATTGTTTCACTTGATTTTAACACCTCATAGTACACGACGCCGAGCTCGTCCCACCAAATGCAGAGCATGATCTTCGAGCCGTGAATATTCGGTTTGGCCGTCGAAGTGGAAGCATGGCCGGGATATCCCCATGATTTTTTGCGTTTAGGGTTATCGTAATGAACCTATTTTTCTTACTCGGTCACAATGCGATGCAGAAATCCCTTCCTTTTTTGCCTCTGAAGCAACTGTTCTCAAGCACTCAAACGCCGTTCAGCGTCTCTTGTTTTGAGCTCACACGGGACCCAAGTTCCTTCTTTCTGAATCATGCCCATAGCCTTGAGACGTTTTGAAATGGCTTGCTGTGTCACTCCCACTAATCGTGCCAATTCTTCTTGAGTTTGACGCGAGTCTTCACTCAGCAATGTCTCCAATTCTGCATCTTCTCTCTTCCCCCACTATGCCGGTCTACGACGTTAAAATCACCTAAATCTTGAAGCGTTGATACCACTCAGACACTTTCTTTCAGTAACAGCGTCCTTACCATACGTACTTAAGAGCATTAGATGATACTCAGCCGCTGTTTTCTTCATAGTGAAACAAAACAGTAACACCTCCCGCATACGACGAGAATTAGGCTCGTAAACTGACATTTTCAATCAAGAACAACTTTATGATGCAGACACAAATCCACTAAGGTTTGAATGAGGTTATGTTGACTGAGGTCCAAGCTCACTGCCTGACGTCTGCAATCTGTTTCTTTCGACCGCTACGTACCGTTGTCGCCACCTATCGGCAAACGGCGGAATCAAAGTTGTACACCTTGTATTATTACATTTTTTTTACAAGTTAATGTGCAGCTGAAATGAACATTGAAGTCGCATATGGGGTTTCGGTACGGTATTGTTCGTGCTGAACTGACCCAGAAAGCAGAGCGGGCTCGTGGATGTGAACAGGCTAAGATCTATGAGGAAAACCATAACAACAACAACAGCAGCAGCAACAGCAGCCTGAGTCCGAGCTACGCCTATCACCCAACCAGGAGTCGCAGACTCAGTTGCCGAGAATCAGCACAGCGTCACACCACAACACGCAGCTTCGCCGACAGCAGCTGGTGGAAGCAATCTACAACGATTCTACACACGCTTCGCCACAGCAGCGGGCGTCTTCATCATCAGTAGCGCCATAGCAAGAAACAAGGTTAAGTTTTGAAGTAGGCGCATTAATTATTGTTTGTGATTCCAGCTCTCTTGCCAACCACAATGATGGAGCACGAGACAAAGCAGTCGCCCAATGACTGTGATTCGATAAGGAGTGGGAGTGAGCCTCAGAGCCCACAGAGACAATAATTAGGGAAAATGGCGCAGGAGGATATGCTTACTAGTTTGTCGATTCAGCTGGGGAGTTTAAAAACTGAAATTAAAGCCTGTCTAGAAAGTTCTATGGGGAGTTTGGACAGAAAAATTGGCAGTTTAGAAAACTCGATGAGTTCTTAAAAAATAGGGCAGTGGAACACAATCCGCTTACCTTATTGGCACTGTGAAGCTGAGTTGAAGGGTGTGATTGACACAGGGACACAGGTGTGTGAAGCTAGGAACGAAGAGACAAGGCAGCCTTTAGCTAATGGGGATAAGAGGATTGTGGAAAGCTATGATGCTATCAAGATGATACTGAGAGGTGAAATGGAAACCACAGCAGGAAATTTGAGAAAAGGAGATCGAACAGGTGGTTTCTGTGAACAATGTTCAAATAAACAAAGTAAACAATAGGGTAAGTAACTTAGAATTACGCAGTGCTTCTGTCAGTGGTGGGTGGTCTGTAATGTAATGGGTGGTACCCAGTAGTAAAGCTCTTTCAGGTGAGAGTTAATAGCATGCTATGGATTTTCTTGCAGCTTGCAAAGACTTATATGCATGGTATGTCTGAGCAATGTAAAGTTCTGCTCAAACATGAGCAAATCAATGTGCTAATAATTTTGTTTCATTTGAAGCAGTTGAAAAATTGTTTTTGAATAGGTATTGGAACCAAGCAAGCAAAGTTGGTTGCAAAATGATTTTGTGAATGGCCCAGTATCGGAATGAGAGAATTTTTCCAGAAATAGTTAAGAAAGTTGGTGCATTTAGATAGAACAATGAGACTTCTACTCTGAGGGGGAGATGGCCAGAAAATTTGCAGTGGGAGTTGATACATTGTCCAACTGATTCTATTGAAAACTTTCTAGATTTTATTGAAAGGATGGCTCAGGCACTGTCCCACAAACCAAGTTATGGGGGAACAATCACGTAAGCTGTCAGAAGGATCAAAATAATAATAAGAGTAACAGGAACTGGGGAAATAGCCAGCAGAATCATAATTGAGAGAGGAATATGGAATGAAAACTGGACTGGAAGTAGTGGGAGGTTTAGTAGTTGTCCCAAATGGGTCCACTTTGGTGCAAGGAACAATGCAAGAAATATGACCAAAAGATAGGACAATAATTATAGGCAGAACAGCAAGGGATGTTTGAGGAACAATAATAACCATACTAGAAGTAAAAAGGTAAGGGAAGTAAGAATTTGTGGGATGGATGCAGTTCCAGATAGTGGAAGTTAGTCTGGGGTTTGGTGTATGGAGCATGATGAAAAAAATGCAATTAGAAAAACAAAATTTAGAGAATCTGGAAGTTAGATATTAATGATAGGGGTTCGTCTGGTGAAGGATCTTGTAGTGTACTAAGCTCTGAACAAAATAGTACTGGGTTGGCCTCTGTGTTGAATGAATCAAAGTCAGATGTACAGCCTGAGGGGATAGAGGTGTCCTGTGATGTTCAAAGTGGGTATGTGAGTGATTACGGTAATAATACTGAGTTGGGTGCATCTGAATTAGCTACAGTATATACTAATATTCTTAATGTTGAGGCTAGAGGGCCTAAATCTGATGGTTATGTGGATGTTTGTAATAGCACTGAGTCCATAGTTCCTGCACCTAGTGTTTTTGTAAATAGAGATGTGCGTGAGAGTACTCACTCCAGTGATATACAGAGTGAGTCAGGAGGAAAGGTACATGCATTGAGACGCGATAGTATTAGTGACTCTGATCAATAAAATACGTATGGACATATGTCCTATTGCGAATGGTTTCCGAGATGGAACACGTTTAGTATCACTTTTGTACGTCTTTCTTTAATAACTCGAAAATGTCCGCAGCTCGTGGTCGTGCGATAGCGTTCTCGCTTCCCGTGCCCGGGTACCCGGGTTCGATTCCCGGCGGGATCAGGGATTTTCTCTGCCTCGTGATGACTGGGTGTTGTGTGATGTCCTTAGGTTAGTTAGGTTTACGGAGTTCTAAGTTCTAGAGGACTGATGACCATAGATGTTTGTCCCATAGTGCTCAGAGCCATTTGAACCATTTTTTAACTCGAAAACCGCACACTCCAACGAAAACTTCTCAGTACACAATTACACTAAATTAAATTTGCTACAAAAAAGGTCCTATTTATTTTTTGTCTAGTACTAGCAGTCTGCGCGGAGAGATCGTGAGAATATCGAAAATATAGCGCGACGCGCGTCGCTGTAGCTTAAGTACTCTTTGTAGCCCAGTTTGAGGTAGTTTTCCGACTTGATAGACCACAAGCGTCCTATATCAAAATGTTCATCTCAGCTTCCTCTATATTAGTGTGGTACGTTGTAAATAGTGACAGTAGACAACACAGAAAATAAATAGAAATGTACATTGAAAGTGTTCTATCTCGGAAACCATTCGGAATAGGGCATATTTCCACAGTAAGTTTTTTGTTCATAATGCCTAATGCTATCACCCGTCAAAACATGTACCTTTCCTCCTGACTCATCCTGTATAAGAGGGTTATTGTAAGAAGGCAGAGATGCCTACATAAAATGATTTTTATGAGCAGGTAGTGGGATCTGTCACTGATTTTTATGGGGAGATCGATTTGCAGGATGGAGATCCAAATAATGTCTTTGTTGTAGCAGCTGTATCTGATTATGGAAGGCGAACTACTCGCTGTTGAGAGGAATGTCGTTACACGTATTGCCAAATGCATTGAGGTCGACGGACATCATTTTGAGCATTTATTGCATTAATATGGTATTTACAGGTAATCAGGCTGCAACAGCATGCGTTCAGAAGTGATAAGTTCACAGAGGTACATGTATCACATTGGAACAACCGAAATAAAATGAAAAACCTACCTCTTACCAACTGCTCGTCTAAAATTGTGAGCCATATGTTTCTGGCTATTAGAGCCCCATCTATCAAAAAGCGAAAAAAATTGGTCCAACTAAAACATTCATATTTCTTTACGTACTACAAGAATATGTAATAAAAAAATGGGGGTTCCTATTTAGAAAAACGCAGTTGATATCCGTTTGACCTATGGCAGCGGCATCTAGCGGGCCAACCATAGCGCCATCTGGTTTCCCCATTCAAGCTAGACGAGTTTCGTTCTTTGTAGTTTTTTCGTTTGATTTTTATTTCGTGAGAAATTTGGCCCGGTCACTATCAATGGACCACCCTGCAGATATGACTGACGATACAGGGTGAATGGAGAAAGATGAAAGCAACTATGAGGCCAGTGAATGGATAGATTTTGCAAAATATATTCAGAAAGTGGAACCAAAAATACGGGAGAAAGAAAAAACTTAGTTTTGTTAGGAGGGTATGGGGGTTGAGTGCAGGGAATACTGAATTTCAAGATGCATTTGAATTAATTTTTGCAGGGGATGATGAGACAGAACCAGATAGTGGGGGTCACGTGTGTGCCATGGTGAAAGATTGTTTACATGAAGCAGAGGAGGACCTTATAGCTGAGACTGAATTAAAGCATGAATACATTGGAGTGATGTAGCCAATAATTATTGTTAAAGTGGGAAAACTACGTGAGACTGCTCTTGTAGACACTGGCAGTTCCATTAGTGGAACAGAATAAGATTTTTATGGTCGTATCAGGCCTCCAGTCATAGGGATGAGAAAAAGGCTACGGGGAATTGTAGCAAAACCAATGAAGACAGAGGCTGTATTAGAGATAAACACCGTTTTGTAATGAATTCCTTATGATTCAAAACTTAATCTTAAATATGGTACTTGGCATTGCTTTCTTGATTAAGCATGGGGCACATACTAATTGAAAAGATCAGGTGTTCGAATTGAATGTTGGAGGAGGCATGAATAGAGTAAAATTGAAAAGTGCAATGAATGATGGTGACTAGGTGGCAATCTTGCATGTGGGTCAGTGCATAATGGGTGAGGTGGAGGTTGAGGAAGAGCTAAGAAAGAAGGTGAATGATACCAAGGGTATTGATAACAGTGAAAGAGCAGAATTATATTTCCTATTAAGCATAAATAGAGATGTACTTTTAGAGAGGTTAGGAAAGGTGAAAAACTTTGAGTGTTCTCTCGGCTTGAAACCACATGGACCATTTATTGCATCACGCTGTCCTTACTCAAATGCATACCGGTTAGAGTATCCCAAGTTGAGGAAGCCACTGCGACTCAGAAATGAGACTTAGCTACGCCTGTACAAACAGCCAGTGTAGAGAGAATGTCTGTCTTCGTAATATATGTCATAACTATCTTTAGAGGGATAATCTGTTGTTTACATCCCATGTTCAGATGTAAGATTTTTGGAAAGGTAATTTTGATGTGGTAATGTATTTGCATTAAGTTATCGGGTTAGTATCATTTTGCTGTTAGATGTAAGAATTTTGGAGGGGAATACTCAGAGTAAATATGTGCCATTATATCTAAATTCCGTGAATGAGTTAAAAGGAGCAGCAGATGGCGAAGAGGAGGAGAATCATGCTGCTGTAAGTGGCAATAGTTGTAGTACAGATTAGCAATTAATAAGAGGTTGATCTGAACTTGAAAAGAATGGTATTAATTGAAATCTAAGATGGAATTGTGTTTAGAGTACTTGTTTTGTTTTGATATTTTTCATGCACTATTGCATTCATGCTTGTATAGAGATTTTGTTTTGACCACATACCAAATAATTCTTGGTGTAGAGGTAGCGGGTCCCGCTAGTGGCCAAATTTTGAGCAGGTAATGAAGAGCACAGTAACTAAACGGTACTTTTAAGTCACTGTTATGATATTTCAGAGGTTTTATTTCTGTACAGGCTAATATTCTGGTTTGAGGATTTTGTAAACAAATGGGGATTATTGGCTGCATGTACAGTGCTGATTAATATGTTGCTGTGAATTATTGTTTTTTTTTTAATTCTGTGGTAAGGTGCTTAATTTAAGATGTTAAGTAACATAAATGGAAACGGATTTTTATTCAGAAGAGGGCTAGTTTGAATGCTGTCTCTTTTTCATGGTACTAGTCACTTGAGTTGTCAACTCTGAGTATTAAGGATGCCTCATCATAATTTCATTTTGATGGGAGAAACCTTGTCTCTGTGTAGTACAGTCGCTGTGTCTTGGGTCTTTCTGTTTTTGAATGGAACATTTGTTGGGACAGAAATGAAAAGTCTGTACTTAGCATTGCTTCCTAGCGAGCACTAGACACTGTTTATTGTGTCAAACCTCACCCTGAAGTTTAGTGTTGATTGTGTCAGGCCTGAATGACAGTGGGGGTGGGGTTCAGTGGCACTGGTACCCGATGTTCAGACAATCAGCAATCGCAGAAAGCTTATTGGGTGACTTCTGTTTCTTCTCAGTGTTATGTCAGCTGGTTGGCAGGTGAGCTTGAAACAACGCTTGTGACCAGAGCTGCATTATTGTAATAAGAAGATGATGATGATGATGATGATTATTATTATTTATCATATTCAAAATATTACGATTTTTTAAGTAACTGTGATTTTAGTAAGTTTTGTAGTTACATATAAAACTCCGGTCTGATGTAAGAGGGGTCCTGAAGGCATTAATCTGTCCAGTTTAAATAAACAATTAAAAAATAAAATATAACATACAGGTTTCACCAGGACGGATAGTCAGTATTCAGGGATGACAGGAACGATCATTTGAAGCAAAAACTTCATGTGAACGTATGTGCTATTCTGAATGGTTTCAGAGACAGAACGTATTTAATGTACATTGTTATTCATTTTCTTTTTTATTCAGTACATTGTCATTGTTTACAGCGTACTACAGTTGTGTTCATGAAGTCGAGATGACTAATTTGATATAGGACACGTGAGCTATCAAGTCGGGAAACTACCTCAAACTGGCTTACAAAACCCGCCTACATCTCAACGCATGTACGTCGCGCGAGATTTTCATTATTTTCTCGCTCTCTTCACGCAAATAATAAGACCTAGAGAAAAATGAATAGCACCTTTTTATAGGAAATTTAATGTAGTTTAATTTTGTACTGCCACACGGCTACAGGCCGCGGTTTTCGCGTTATTAAAGAAAAACGTACAAAAGAAACTTTAAATGTGTTCCGCCTCAGAAACACTTTGGAATTGGGCGTATGCCCACATTTAGTTTTTTTGCTTCAAATGATCGTTCCAGGCTTGTCCATGAATGTTGGCCATTACTCCTAAAGCAAGCTGTGTACATAGAATATCATATATGTTAAAACAATTGTGATACACATACAGTTATTTTTATAAAAAGCTTAACTTGGATGGAGAGGTGTTCAGTCAGGAAAGTGAGTTGCAAGTTGTGTCACTGTGCCAGGACCAGAGAGAACAAAGAGACAACTCAAGTCGCCATATGATCTGCTCCATACGATCTCATCCGTGAGAGTTGTGGGGAGCTGCGAGCTACCTTGCAGTTCAGTCTGTAAGAGTGGTGGGAAGCAGTGAGCTAGTGGGTGGCTTACAGTCCGACTGGTGAGAGTGGTGCGAGCACCAAGCTATTGGGAGGAGAGTGATGCCTGTGTCACATTGTGATGCGCTCCTGCCGCACGGTGGCTGAAGGTCGCAGCATATATGATCTCTGACAACACATTCCGAGTGCAATGCTAAGCCAAAAGACAAGAAGTACCAACTCACTCAAAAGTATGTGAGCGCTTAGGGAGCTCTGAAATTTGAGGTTTCTTCTCAAATGAAGTGCAAAAACATGATGCTGGAAGTGTTTCCTACAGTAATGTATCATTTTAAGGAACCAATCTCTCGCTAGCTTCGGTAGCTGCACGCTCAGCGCGGCGGATTGCATCGTGAAGGGACCTGGGTTTGATTCTTGGTCAGGTCGAAGATTTATTTTTTCTCCACTGGTGGAATGGGTTTTGTGATGTGCTTACTTCCGAACCATCACAATTGGCATTGCTATTGAGATGGATGACTGGGTACAGCTCACAGCCAATAAATTTTAGAAAAGCAGCTTTCTTTATTTTCAGTTGTTTTCATGGATGAGAAACGCATATACCAACAAGGTATGCAAATCCACAAGTGCACAAGGTCTATAGCACATTTTTTTGTAACTTGGGAAACGTTTTCTTAGATTTGGCATGGAGCGCCGTTGCAACAGCCTACCAGAGAATTTTCATTCTGGTCATTACAGCTACCAGAGATGCATTTTGAAATGAGATGAGCTACCATTCATTTTTTCTGAATCATCCATCACTCACTCCTTAGAAGGATCTGGCTCTTTGAATCAATTCAGCCGGCCGGAGTGGCCGTGCGGTTCTGGGCGCTACAGTCTGGAGCCGAGCGACCGCTACGGTCGCAGGTTCGAATCTTGCCTTGGGCATGGATGTGTGTGATGTCCTTAGGTTAGTTAGGTTTAATTAGTTCTAAGTTCTAGACGACTGATGACCTCAGAAGTTAAGTCGCATAGTGCTCAGAACCATTTTTGAATCAATTCAGGAGCTGACTGCTGATCTACACTTGTGATGAGAGACCCAGGGTCTCTCTGCGCGTATTAGGCAGTTGGCTGCTACGCCCTCTTGGTTGAAATTGCTGATTTTCCTAGGTCTTCCTAAATGTCTTCTGCCCACTAGATAATAATATCATCAAGAATGTTCCCAGCGACTCTTCTTAGCAATAGGATCTCTAGTATTTGTATTCTGATGGGTAAGAGTGCTTCTGCTGTGTTGTCCACGCAAAAACTTCAAAGTTTTGGGGGCAGTAGTGGGTCAACAATAAGCTTGATCATTTGGACTGTGACGCAGTCCTGTAAAGTAAATGATGATCTGTAGGCTTTTTAGACGGCGTTGTCGCATCAAGACAGAATTTTCGCGACTGCCGCCATTTAGCTTCGCGAAATAATCAGTAAGTCTATGTTTTTTTTAAGGTTCAATGACAGTTATCGGTAAAGTCGGGACTGTTCTCGTTTCTTGGTTGGGACAAAGAGATCAGCTGCACCTTCCACTTTGCCTATACTTCTCTAGATCGCACAAACTTTTCCATAGAGCATCTGGTCTTTATGTTTTAGATTAATGTACTGGCATGCCTTAGTTATTGTTTCTCTCACAGTGACTGACTCTGTTTGCTTTCTGCCTGTAATCAAATTTGTTTCCGGTGGTAGGAGGTTGCTTGTAAGTCCAATGTGCAGTGTCTACGAGATTCATGTACTACATTATCTCTCCCGTTCACCAAGGTGCAGATTTTCCCTTCAGGTCTCCGGTCTTTGGAGGAGCATATTTGTTATGTAATCGAATTAATTTGGTAGTAAATCCATGGAATTTGTCATTCAAATCCAGGAATGAAATGGAAGTCGTCTCCACAATTATCTCTTGCATCTACGATGCAAGTTCACATACACTGGTGCACTTAAAGGCTTTGTATGTTGCCAATTACAGTTTATTTCTTGGATATTTTAGAGAGTAAGTCATGAATATGATACTGTAAACTGGTTCCTGGTACGATTTCCTGACAAATATATGTATGAGAGTGTGACTATATGGTGAATTATGGATAGGTGCTAGCTGTAATAGTGTTACATTTGAAGAAGAAACTGCACACTTGAATTTCAAAGTGAAGGGGCAGAATATTTATGTGTTACCAGCACTATTTGTATGCTCCTAAGTCGAATCGAATTTTGAAAGGTCAGTCAGGAAAAAGGTTATCCTGCCTACTTTCGGAGATACGTAGAGGACGCAAAAAATGGCTCTGAGCACTATGGGACTTAACATCTGAGGTCATCAGTCCCCTAGAACGTAGAACTACTTAAACCTAACTAACCTAAGGACATCACACACATCCATACACGAGGCAGGATTCGAACCTGCGACCGTAGCGGTCGCGCGGTTCCAGACTGAAGCGCCTAGAACAGCTCGGCCACTCTGGCCGACTGTAGGGGATGTAGATTAGGCAAATTTTGTTAAGGGAGTTGATATTTACGGACATGTATTCTATATGTCTTCATTAATATTGGATGCGAGCAGCACGGGCGGTAAGTCAAAGCGTATGTATGGAGCCAATCCACCTCCTCATCTCTTACTTTTGTGGTGTTTTAGGACAATGGAGTCTACATTTACGGAACTGGACAGCATGCTTGGCTTGAGCCAGGTGTTCACATTCGTTAGTAGAAAGGCCTGGACATCGATATTCTGAAATATATGGCGGACTTCATCGAAATGAGTTTAACGTGATGGCCAACTATATTCTTCAGTAACAATAGAAACACACTGGTACAATCTGTGGTTGCATGAGTGGATAAGTTCGTAACTCCTAAAGCACAGGCTTTATTCATTTGCACTGCCGTTTTACAGTCTTCATCCGCACCATTACCCTGCCATCTCTTGTTCACACGCTATGTAGCCCAAGTTCCGATATCACATTATACAAGATTTTTATCTTTCAGCAGTGAAATCCTCGCGTATTGTTAGACTTGTCTTCGCGAGTTCCTTCATCACTATGACTGTTTCAGACATTTTCGTATATGATACAAACACGATTGTGGGTGTAGGTTTCGCATATCATAAAGTCATACATCCTTCTCTATAATGTCTGATTATAGAATGCACTGCATGTAAAGGTCTATTACAAATGATTGAAGCGATTTCATAAATTCACTGTAGCTCCATTCATTGACATATGGTCACGACACACTACAGATACGTAGAAAAACTCATAAAGTTTTGTTCGGCTGAAGCCGCTCTTCAGGTTTCTGCCGCCAGAGCGCTCTAGAGCGCAGTGAGACAAAATGGCGACAGGAGCCGAGAAAGCGTATGTCGTGCTTGAAATGCACTCACATCAGTCAGTCATAACAGTGCAACGACACTTCAGGACGAAGTTCAACAAAGATCCACCAACTGCTAACTCCATTCGGCGATGGTATGCGCAGTTTAAAGCTTCTGGATGCCTCTTTAAGGGGAAATCAACGGGTTGGCCTGCAGTGAGCGAAGAAACGGTTGAATGCGTGCGGGCAAGTTTCACGCATAGTGACGTGAAAGATTCAGTGTTTAAACCTCCTCTACCAAGAAACGTGCCAGAACTGCGAGCTCGCATCAACAATGCTTTCGAACTCATTGATGGGGACACGCTGCGCCGAGTGTGGAGGAACTTGATTATCGGCTTGATGTCTGCCGAATCACTAAAGGGGCACATATCGAACATTTGTGAATGCCTAAAAAAACTTTTTGAGTTTTTGTATGTGTGTGCAAAGCATTGTGAAAATATCTCAAATAATAAAGTTATTGTAGAGCTGTGAAATCGCTTCAATCATTTGTAATAACCCTGTATATTTGTTTTCACTTTAAGATTTTAAAATTTAAAATGTCTATGTTAAAAGTAAATATTTTAATTTTTACAGCATACGTTTTAGAGCAGCACAACAATATGTAAACCACATTGCTTTCGACTAGAAAAATTACGAGCGATGTACGGTACCATTTTAACAAAATGGGTGGAAAGCGAAAATGTCGCTACTGTCAGCAGATAATTTCCATTGCATCTGTCTCATCATCAAACCTGCAGGGACATCGAAAATCGAAGCATCCTATAGTACCCCTGGAACGATGTGCGTCAGGAAGCCGATCAAGATCGCCATCAGTCGATGCAGAAATTCGAGAGATAATTTTTCGTGAACCGCCCTCACTGACGTCTGCTTCCACCTCGGGTGAAGCTATCCTCTCAGAAAGGCAAATTCAGTCTCAAGCTGTATCCAGCCCATCAGTGTAGTCATGTTCTGGACCAAGTGCTGATTTATTTCCTTTTGTAATCTCCCCCCCCCCCCCCCAACTGCTTTTTATTTAACACAACCAATAAGTAAATGTTTTAATATTATGAAGCCGCTCACATTAAATAAAAGTGTGGCATTAGATGTACGGCTTTTAAAAGTGATTTACAGATAGTACCTTCCTTTCTCTATAGCTGCAGACACAGGATTTTAAAAAGTATTTGTTATATGCTTTACCCAAATTTTAATTTACCGAGTCAAAAAACGTTGTCAAACTATCTGATTCATGAGCTGTTCGATGAAATTGTAAATGATTTGGCCACCGCAAAGGCAATCTACCTTACGTCTGTTGCGCAGACGAGTGTAAATAACATTAGTTTCCGTGCTCTCACTGCACATTTCATAGATGAGGAGAGTGAACTAAAGTCATACCTTTTACAGTGCTTACAATTCGAAGACAGATGCACTGCAGAAAACATCTCAAACTGGGTAAAGCCTGTCATTGCCGAATACAATATCGATTAACTATAAAGCAATTTGCCTTATTGCTGCTAGCCTATTATCTGTTAGTACAGTTAATCTAATTTCTCTTAAATTCCTAATACTAATGTTATTGTTATCGTTTTTACATGTGACCAAGTGAAACATACGTTTTATCTACAAGCAACAGAATTAAAGTTCTTCAGCGAATACCTGTATTTGTTGCACTGTGAGTTTTTAAGTTCACAACTTCTATACGAGTAGAAAACAAAATATCAGTTTGGCAGGCAGCATTACTTTTCTGACGATTCCTCAACGAAATGTGTGAATGTTTTGATACGCTTTTATAAGAAATGAAATCCGTTTATATCCACATTGTCCGGTTTTTACACAAAAAAAGTGTTTATGTTTTATGACTTTTGCCACTTATAGTGATACTAGTATGTAAAGCAAGCAAAAGATTGCCAATTTACATTAAAGGAATTCCTGGGGAACTTTAATGGTTCACTCAACAAGAACCGGTTTTATAGATGTAATTAACAACCTATATTCACGTTTAGCTGTGTATGACGTTGTTAGCAGCCACATTTGTACCACGAATGATTTTCTTACTGACGCATAAATCCAGTCAAGACCAGCTGGAAGTGTTATTCAGTGCCATGAGATGTCATGGAGGACCAGAATATGAATCCAGCACTCTGAACCTGCTTTCAAGAGATTTCAGTACACATTCAGATTGGTACATCTACTAGGTTGAATTGCTCAGCCATTGCATTAAATAACGACTTTGGTCAGAAACTTCATCCAGTTTCTTACATTTTGTCTTTGGCTAGAATATTCTAATGTTTCTAGTATTGGTATCTTGAACAGAAAAAACAGAGGTGGCTTCTCTGTTGTATCCAATGGTCACGTTTATCTGCAAAATAGGCCAGAAATTATTAGACAAAAGCCTACTTTGTGAAAAACCTTATAAAGAAATTAGTGATCTCAGCTTTGCAGAACATAAGGAATGATGTTTTCCTTCAGCTGAATAAACATGTTTCAAACATTCCTCCCCATGATAATTACATTCATCAACAGAAATGGAAAGCTGTATCCACTGAGTGTTTTAAAATAAGGCTGCATCATAAAGTGAGACTCAACAGCGAAAAGTTACAAAATGCTCTGATTCGGAATTTCCACACAAAAATAGCTCTGTTTAATAACACGTGATTTTGTGTTTGTTTTGAAAATAGAATTACACACATTTTTGGTGGTACCTACAGCTGCAAAAGTTAAGACACCTACAGCTCGACTGTAGTTTTTGTTTGTTTGTGTGAAATAAATTAGTGCAGTTAAGTGCCACCCTTTAAACTTTATCTGTGTGTTTCTTAGACTCTGTTCCTGACAAGTGAGAAGTTAATGCGTTTTATTTATTTCACTGTGTAGCTCAGAATATCCGTTTCCAAATTTCTATACCTTAAAACTGTGTTATCATTTTAATTTTTAAGATGACTGAATAATTTTCCTTCTTTCCCCCTTATACAGTGTTCTCACAGCAGCAAAATTGGATTAAATAAAGTTGATTCTAAAAGAACTGTGTTAAGCGATACAGTACAGTAATAAATTTCCACAATACAGGGATATAAGTCTTGTATAATTGCTGTCTTTCTGTGACACCAATGTTCATAAATTAATTGCTTGTATATTGCCAACAGTTCTTTCATTTTTCTGTTGTGTTCATTGCTGTTCTAAGGAATCTATTGAAATTTTTGGCACCAGCCAGGAAGGCTAAATTTTAAGTCGCCAGAAACCATCTGTCGCTGAATACTTACTGGAAAATGTGGCAGCTTTTGTTCCCTAACACATATCATACAGACTATAGCAGATCCTCCTGAAGTTAATGCACTGCTATGGAACAGATAATGATTCTGTTAAACAGAGGCTGTTTACCTAGTAATGAATTATCCTCTGAGGCAGGGCACTTAAAATGAATCACATTTTTTTTCCACCAGAAGTGAACAGCGAGATTATTACGTAAAGCAAATAACCATAAAATGTGCAGAATGCTTTTAAGACTCTTGGAATTCTTCATGTACTTCCCAATACAGGTATGTACTCCTTAGTGGTTTTTCTTGTGGGCAACAAAAGTAGTTTCAGGTGAACTGTGATGTATAGTCACATAACAAGAGGAAAAAAAGTGATCTTCCTGTACTCTTCGGCTTCTTGGCCGTGTGTTCAGAGTGGAATTACTGATTCTGCTACAAAAGTATGGTATCAACAAGCTCTTATCTAATATGAAGCAAGAAATAGGTAATATCTACCAATTTAAACGAAAATTTCAATTAATTAACCACTCTTTGTAGAAATATCTGGAGATCTAGATAAAAGGATTAAAAAGTTTTGTCAGTTACGTGGCAGGTGAGAGTGTTTGTTGTAACGCTGTACATCAAATAGTAATTGACAGACGGAAGCAGCTATTTTCCTTGATAAAAACGCGTATCATCAAGTAAATATCAAGTTACCAGTAGGAGATAATCAGCAGCTGTTTAGTACTTATATAACTGTGGAGGCAGCATCTTCTTTCAAAGGAGTAACTTTCTTTTTAATTTTATTAGTTAAATTTATCTAGTGTAGACATGAATAACACTAATCAATTCGATAATAATGGTAATGCTGCTACAAATTAAGGTCTACAATTTGCTTGTCTTTTTTTGATATAGATTTGACTCATTCTACATCCATGAAGGTTCTCCTTCTTGGTGGAATTTAGCATCAGATCAGATTTTGTGCTTTGCACTAGATACATATATACTCAGAGAAGGACTGTTTTGCTTCCTGCAGATACGGCAAACTGACGAAAAATATCAGTTCTAAAAGCGTACTATTTTACAGTCCTTGCAGAGATATTTCCGTGAGTCGAAAGTTAGGATGTATGTTGGTCCTTAGGAGTAAAACTCGATGAAATACTAAAGATTTTAAGATCACAGGACGTTAATATCTAAAGAACTACAAGAGTTTTATCTATAATCGTTTCCTAATATATTATTGTATATATTGTTTCGATATCCGTTCTGGATTAAGAAAAAGTCATAAAATATGGATGCTTATGCTGCGTAAAAACCAGAAATTAAGGATAGAAACGAATTTAATTTCTTATAAAAGCGTAACAAAACACATCAAACGTATTGTTGAGGATCGCCAGAAAGGTAATGCTGCCTGCCAGACTGATATTTTGTCTTCTACTCCTACAGAAGCTGTGTACTCAGACTCACGGTGCAACAAAAATATGTTATCGCTGAAGAACTGTAATTCTGTTGCTTGTAAACAGAACTGTCAGTACGTTCCACATGGCCACGTATAAAAACATCATCGCATTTACGTATATTAGGAATTTCGGAGAGACTAGGTTAACTGGACTACTAAATGTGTAATAGCAATATGGCAAGTTGTTTTATTGTTAAAATCAATACTTGATTTCAGTTATAAATGAGATAAACTGTAACCGTCAACTCCACTTCACATAGCTCACAATGATAGGAACTCGGGTCCCTGCCACGAATCACATGACTTAGCTGTTGGTTTCAAACCTCAACGCGGCAGAGATTGGAGCGTGCCCTGACTACTGAGCAAAGCGTTAGATACCTCTGCGATGAAGTCATCGTGACATCGGCATCAACTGACTGGAAGTCTCTGCCTCTAGTTTCGTATGTTGCTACTCTTGTTGAGTAGGCCACTCCCTTATGCTTTGCGTACATGTGTATTCACCTATGTAGTTTGCTTGTGTGTGTGTGTGTGTGTGTGTGTGTGTGTGTGTGTGTCATAATTTTCTTGTCGCGGTCGTCGCCGTGTTCAGCTGTCTTCCCATCGTCTCAGCCACCGATGCAGACTATTCGCTGCCGCCACCTTCGCCTTCACTGCCGCTCCCATCCTCATCTGCTATTATTACATCATACCGGACGTCGCTGCCATCATTCTCCGCCCTCCCGGCGACGCTCCGCCGCCAGTAATTATCGTCAACCTACTGTTCTCTGTTTCCTTTGGCCCCAACCTCTTCTACGTCTTCTGCCACATCCTTTGCCTATCCTCCACGTCCAACTTTCCCCACACCAACCACCTCCTCTACAACTCCAGTCAGAATAAGAACTTGCCGAGCAGTGGTGTAGCTATGTAACCAAGGGCAGCGGGGCAAAAATGAAATTGGGACCCTATTTAAACTAAATACTTTACGGATGCAAAACTACTTCACCATCAGCTCCTTACCGCCCACTGCGTGGCATAATAAGGCAAACTTACTTACTATCTAAGTAAATTATTATGTGTAACAAAGCAGATAATATTTGATCGTAGTTCCTAATACTATTAAAAACGTGAAAGTTTGTTCGTTTGTTACGCTTTCACGCAAGAACTGCGTACTGGCTGTGTTTGGATGAATTTTTGCACAAGGATAGAGCTAGACCTGGAGAGGACATAGGATACTTTCATACCGATAAAAGAATCGCCAACGGCATTGCCGCAGTGGTAACACCAGTTCCCGTCAGATCACCGAAGTTAAGCGCTGTCGGGCTGGGCTAGCACTTGGATGGGTGACCGTCCGGTCTGCCGAGCGCTGTCAGCGAGCGTGAGCCCTTGTCAGACAAAGTGAGGAACTACTTGACTGACAAGGGGAAGGCCTCAGCAGACACGGCCAACTGATTCGGCTCAAATTTGGCAGGGCGCTTTTGTACAACCTAAAACGAAGTACTATGAGATATTTTGGGTCAACACCCCCACGTTTTTGAGAAAATCACCCATAAAGGTTATGACGAGCAATCGACTCAAAACTGGCGGGATCGGTAGATAATTGTAAATAAGGCACTTATCATCATCAGGTATGGATCCGAAAACGCACACTTTTCCAGAAATCGAGGTAAGAAACTTTTACAACTGCCGCTTCTGTACCCACCAATAGCGCAATGGCCAAGGTAACTACCTGGGAATCGGAGAACCCGGGTTAGAATCTCGAGGAAACCTAGCGGATGTTCTTCTTTTCGTTTGCATTTTCCATATCTCAGTTGCTAGGGATAGGAGGGTTAATAAGGTAAGTAAGTGAATAAGGAATCATAATAATAAGGTAGGCAAATAAATTTCTCAAACCTCTTGGGATAGTAAACAACTAAAATGTTACTCCTGGTCACTTTACCATGGCTCTTCCAGTCACTGTTACGTGTCCTCACTTTTCTTCGAACATATAGATGGATGGTACTTGTCATATAAACATTTGAAACAAATATACTCACGGCACCAAGAACATCTAATGAATGCAATCTTTCAACTACACTGTTCCTTCCGAAGAGTCGGCGGAAACAGACTTGGTTTACATTTAAAAATATGTGTTTTTAGGGAATTAATTTTGATGCGTACCACGCATACGATATCATTGCCTGAAAAATCGGTGCTGAAAATTGCTTATGAATTATGCTGTGAATAGTTGTTGCATCCATGCGGTTTTGCAATTCCCGCTGGGTTTCCGGAAGCACACTGCAATTCTGAAGCCTGGAAATAAAGTTTTTAACCTGGCGATAGAAATAAACGTCACACTGCTGGCAGACAGGTGTGCAGTTTGGCGGTATTACTTTTACTGTGCACGTCGGCTGACCTCCGCCATCTATAAACATTGTGTCATATATTGTAGTATTAATTTGTCCACTCCAGGAATCCAATATTAGACAAAACTTGTTATCAGAAACGTATGGTTTTAAAACATTCTCAAGAAATGTTCTATAATCGCATTCGTCAGATTCCCGGATTTAGAGCGGGTAATGTAAACACTTTTCAACAAGTCGGTTAAACGATTGACCTCTTCTGTAACCCGAGGACCAAATGTAACATTTGTTTCTTGTAAACCTTAGGCAACACTTTTCCAGAAACTGTGATGGCATACTGCGCCGTGTACGAATGTGTTATTTGGTTTTTACTACCAACTGCGACAAGGGTTAGTTTTTCTCTCTTATGCGATAACGTGCGTCGAAAGTTCATCCGATACTCGCATCCAGTTTGATCAGTGTTGGTCACATAGTCACGATTAAAACCGGTCGTAAGTGACGCCGTTTGCGTGCTGAAAAGAGCCGCCACTTTCTGTATATCTTCAGTATTATGTACCTCCTTATGAGAGACGTATTTAGTGACGTGCCGTTGACGAATTGTATACTCCGATTTGAAATTTCTTGCCGAAGATAATGATGCACCAAACGTAATTTCCTTGTTGGCCGTATATTGAAGCGCTGCACCTGCAGCCCATTTCTGAAGTATTCTCGTTGTTACATTCTCGTTCGACAACGAGATTCGATAAATCTGTCGAATGTCCACTTATTTATCCCCTGGTATTTGTCGTATCTTGTCCCTCCTTTAACGATATCACTTTCCCACAATTTCAAGTCCTTCTTCCTTTTCAGGGCTGTTGTTGGTCCATTGTTTTGCAGTGTTTGTAAGTTCCAATTTGGATGATTCCTGGCTAGCGCTACCGCCTTTACTTTTACTTCAAGGGGTATAGCGCCGTAGTTCAATACATAGTTCAGTAACCGGTTCTTAATACTCATCGGGAACAGAAGAAGCACATATTCCCAGTGACGTGGAGATTTCCAAAGTGTTATGACTAGTCGGGATATCTTCCACTGAATCATCTTCTGCTTCGTCTTCATGGTATAGTACTTCAGTATCAACAAAATTCATTTCGTTCGTCAGCTCCAAAAAATCGCTCGACGATAGCCGCTGCTATCAATCTGGAACGCCGAGAAACAGAACCGCCTGCTTCCAGTAGTGCATTGATAATGCATCTGTATTGCAACACTTTTACAAGCCAAAACACAGCGTCGGTATCTCCCCGCTTGCCATCGTCTGTGACAGGCTACCAACTAGGTATACTACAGCGCTAGTCGAAGAGTGTACATCCTCCATAATTCAGATTATGCACCTGAAAGATATGACACAACAAACAATAACTAGTTACTACGGCATAAACAGACGAGCTAATTACTACAAACTACAAACAGTACTCGTCATATGTTGCTTATGGAAGAACACTGTATTCATTCACAAAACGTATTTCATTCGGCGCATTAACGATGGAAAAATGACTACATGTATCCGCGAGGTTCGCGGCAGCCTAATGACGGAAAACAACTCTTTCCGATTGGATTCTATGAGGTTCGTGCTGGACACCTTCACTCTTCCAGGTTCACAACTATGATATGACGAAGAGGCAACCGGGACAACGTAACTCTCCCCGCGTGCATTCTGTCCCGTGCCTCGCTGTAAACAAGAGTGTAGGTACAGAAGCGCCAGTTGTAAAAGTTTCTTTCCTCGATTTCTGGAAAAGTTTGCGTTTGCGGACCCCATACCTGATGATGAAAAATGCTCTATTCACAATTATCTATCGGTCTCTCCAATTTTGAGTCGATTGCTCGTCATAATCTTTAGGAGTGATTTTCTCAAAATTGCGGGGGTGTTGACCCAAAATATCTTACAGTCCTTCGTTTTAGGTTGTACACAAGCGACCTGCCAAATTTGAGCCGAATCGGTTGGCCGTGTCTGAGGCCTTCCCCTTGTGAGGATTAGCGGCTCCGATCACGAAAACTGACAACGGACACGAGAGCGGTGTGCTGAACGCATGCCCCTCCGTATCCGCATCCAGTGACGCCCCTGGCCTGAGAGGATTACACGGCAGCCGGTCGCTACCATTGGGCTTTCCAAGGCCTGTTTGGATGGAGATGAGAGAATCCCATGCGATAATGTTCAGCGTTGGTCCATACTAGGCGAAGTCGAGGGCTGAAGTATTAGTAAGCCATGAAAACATTGCCCCTTGCCGCGAAGCACTTTGGGAACAGTCAAGTCCGGACTAGCGCCCGCGGAGGCACAGAGGTGCGGGGAGGCGGGCTATTGTCACTGCCGGCAACTCACTCTCACTGAACTAACTCACTCTCGCTAAACTAGTGTGCTGTGAGCTCAGTGCGCCATACTTGTCAACCTGATTTCGTCTAGAGCTATGACTTCCGATTGGTAATTGTCGGTAAGCGTCGGAGGCAGGGGCCAAGTTTTCGTGACTGTAGTACAGAGCCGGCCAGAAATTCTGCACGCGTGCGGTGCTCCTGCACATGTGCAACTTCCGGGTCACAGCGTGCACGCCGCAGCCGTCAGCGTTCATGTAGTGCATGTTTCTACGCACAGATGTCGCTTTATCCACTTGCTGAGATACTCTGTATCGGCGCATTCTAGTGCTCTTTCCACAGCTTGCAAGCCAACCGTGGGAAGGTATTTCGCGTATTAAACATTTAAAATACTCTCACAGTCTACTCACTGAGGCGTCTACTTTTATGTTAACAGTTTAAACCAGTAAGACAAGTAATACAGTTAACAACCGTGGGGGAAGTATACGTTGGCCGACCGAAGTGGCCGAGCGGTTCTAGGCGCTACAGTCGCAGGTTCGAATCCTGCCTCGGGCATGGATGTGTGTGATGTCCTTAGGTTAGTTAGGTTTAAGTAGTTCTAAGTTCTAGGGGACTGATGACCACAGCAGTTAAGTCCCATAGTGCTCAGAGCCATTTGAACCATTTTGAACAGCCGTGGGTTTTTATTAAGGCAGCTTGACTGACGGCACGTAAATACGCATAATGTTTTTGATCTAGTATTTAAGAAAGAGAGCACTTAGCGACTTCCAACGAACCTTAGTCATGGTTTCAAATAACATTAAACCAATGCAAGGTTTCCTATAACTAATTCTTGGTGCCCTCAGTTACACGCACATAATTTCGGTCTCACTGACCTCTGAACAGAATGACAACCGCAGACCTCTCGATGCTGAACTGTACCAATATTGCTATATGTTTCATCAGTTCCGTCTGAAATCTGCATAATAACCGACAATTAGATGAATGTTATGTTTTATCGACTTCAGCTGAGCGTAGCCCTTCACACATTAAAAAAAAAAACCTAAATGTAAGTATACAACAATCGGTTTAATGACTAATTTTCCTGATAATAATGTAACATGGAGCAGAATGAGGCGATAATGCACAGTTAGTAAACAATAATTTTTAATTATGAAAGAAATAAATCCCAACGCGTTTATCACTGGTCATGAGAAATTATATGGTTAATATCGGGCACAAAAGCACGGCTCATTGACAGACGCAAGCAGTTACGGGAGATTTTCATCACTGATGCTTGATCGAAACGACTGGGAACGTAGATCTTTCGTTCTTTGCTTTTTCACAGCACCTGCCATTTCTCAGTACTTCTCTGTTAAAGTTCGGTCACCAGGGGTAAACGAGTCTGGGTATGTTGCGCTCTTGCTTGTACCACATAAGCAGGGAAGTGGAGCCGCCGCCGTTCATTTAGGACACATGTCTAATAACAGATGTCGCTGTCGCACACGTGCGCACATGTGCAGCACTTCCGCACGTCTGCACACTGTGCAGCGTTTGGCCGGCCCTGCTGTAGTAGATTGCAGTTAATAAGACAGGTAGACAATAAAACGAAGGACACAATATTATTTTAACAATTTATTTTAAATCTTTTTCTGGCTTTAGTTCTTGCAAAATCATCAACGAGTACCGTTAAATCTAGACTTGATCCGTCCTTGTTTTCGACTGCTACGAGTGCCAAATGTGGAAATTGAGCTTGACCCATACTATTCCTTAAATAAGTTTTAACTATTTTTAATTTGCTGAATGATCTTTTGGCTTTTGCAGGAGTGACAGATATTGTATAAAATAATAAAATTGCGGTAAACACTTCCGTAATGTCACATTCTAGCACTGCATATTTAGTTACAATTTCCTCATATAATTGGTGATCAGTCCATGTCAGAGTCAGTTTAGGTGGCACAAGGTGGTAAGTATTAACAAGTGAAAAATTAGGGCCTGTTGTATCAAAATATTAACTTTCGAATTGATCGCATTATTGTAATAAAATTGCTTCATCTACAGTGATAAAAATGATGGTGTTTGGAAATTAAATATTTGACTGACTGCACCATGCCAGTGGAACGTGTATTTAACTGAGCTAGTACATTTTTGAAACTAGTAACTTTCAGTATTAGGTATCACTTCTCTGTTTCGAAATTGGGTTTGAAAATTGTGTTATATTCATATTTTTTTGCAGTTTCACTGGCTTTGTACTTGGATGATTCGAAATCAGTTCTATGAAACATCGATTTTGTTTTAGCATCTGCTAAAGCACTACTTGCCCCGTACAAATCGATGTCGCGTTTTTGTAAAGTTTTAGATGCATAATTGATGTCATTCAATATTTGGTGCATAAATTGACAAAGGAATATGAACTCGAAATTTAGCACTTTTATTTTAATACTTTCTGCTTCACTATGCTCATCTTTACTGGAACTCTTCAGTACTACTTCTGATAAAGCCTTGATTAAATAAAAAAAAACGAGTTTTATTGCAGATATCGTATGAACTCTAATAGACAATCTAGTCAGATTTAATTTTTTTACAGTGGTTTCTGATCCGCCAGTGAATTTCGACAGTATATCCCAATGCTTAATGCTATTCCCAAAAATCATGTAAGTCTTGCATTGCTGCGAAAAAAAAATCTTTACTTCCACACAACTGATAACGGTATCATTTATCACTAAATTCAAATTATGACTTGCACAAAGTACATACTCCGCATTTGGCTGAATGCTTCAAATGGTTCAATTGGCTCTGAGCACTATGGGACTTAACATCTGAGGTCATCAGTCCCCTAGAACGTAGAACTACTTAAACCTAACTAACCTAAGGACGTCACACACATCCATGCCCGAGGCAGGATTCGACCCTGCGACCGTAGCGGTCATGCAGTTCCAGACTGAAGTGACTAGAACCGCTCGGTCACACTGGCCGGCTGGCTGAATACTCTTAATCTGTTTGCGGACACCATTAATAACACCACTCATCACACTGGCCCCTTCATAACCCTGCCCCACACACTTTTTATATCAATATTTTTGTCAATAAGAAATAATTTGGTCACCTAGTTGACTAAATCTGCTGCGCCATATTTGATGACTGAACAAAAGTCGAGAAATAATTCTTTTACTTCTGTATCGATTGGTTGCCGATTTTCCAATCTGGTTATTACTGCATATTGTAGGGAAGCAGCCTAATCACGCCGTATAAAATTCACATATGTCTTTCCATTGTGTGTCAGCCAGTCCGCTGTAACTAGCTCTGACGTCATAAATGTTCCGCAATACTTTAAAAATCAAGTAAATAACCTGAAACGTTTCTAGCATGTGTTGAATATCAGTTCAATAACTTTAACCATTTTCGAAATTTGGATGTTTTTCTGTAAAAATCATTGGCGCAACAGGAAAGAGCTAGAAACTTAAAAATTTATATTTAGATTCCTTTTGCATAATAATTTAGTAGAAACAGTATTCTGGATCTCACAAATTAAAATTTTAGTTGAAATTCACGATTTTCTGGTTTTTGTCTTAAAAATTAAGGAAGCAAGATAGATTAAGTAGGCGAATAAATAAAGCTAGGATGTTTAAATTTAAGTAGAAGGGAGATCCGCTATAATCATAAAGATGTGAGAAGTTTCAACTGAACAACTATAAAACTATAGCTATAGCGTATCTCCAAAGAGCAAGTTCAGAGCTCGTCTACTGCGTGTAGTGTAATTAAATTAATTCTCTCGCCCAAAATATTTGACTTAGCCACGTCAGACTTTTATTATGATTACTTACCTGTGTGCTGATTGCACATTTAAATTGAGAGCTTCATCGGCCATCAGCAAAGGAAGCAATGATTTATTCGATAACTTAAAGTGGTGCATTACTAGCCCAGCGGCTAGGCGGGAGAGCGGATTTGATCAGGCGTTCCCTTAGCCGTCCGCACCGCGGCTTTATATATAAGAACGCTGCGCGAAAGTAAAAGGCCCCAGTTGTCTCCAGACGCTGATTAGCGCACCACCTGTGCCGGGAGTCGCGTCGCGTCGGTATCATTGCTATAAACAGCCTCGGATGCCGTAATAAGTTACTCGGGATACGCGTAACCATGAAATCATTTCGAGTGAAGTGTTAATTCTGGGATGACTTTAATGATCTATCTTCAGTTTGCATATGTCGTATTTTCACGTGCCGCCGCGGGACAGACATTCTACCATTATTTAGCGTGGCGTTTGATGAACATTATCATCAAATTATGGCGAGCATTCACCTAAACATTTAATTTGAACAGTTATAGTTGCATCAGCGCATTAGACCTTCAACTGCTCTGGTAGTTGGATTGTGTGGATTCTTTTTGGTCTGTGACTTTCAGAATATAGTGAACATTTTAGAGAGAATGGTTTTTGATTATGAATCCCAGACAATCTCCTAATTCCTCAGAGCTATAAGCTGTAGCTATAAATGTATTTCTCAGATGAAGTGGGCACTAGGAATTCTTATTACAGGCTTCACGTTTTGCTAATTACTTTCTGGTTGCCAATATTGTAGTTAGAGAGCGAGTGTTGAGAACGGCAAACAACAGCATAAATAATAGGAACAGTTATATTAACATTTATTCAACCCACCGCCCCACAATATCTCAGAGCAGTGTTTAGCTGATCTACTCTCGACGTATCCTGTGTAGTTTGTTTTCTTGAACCTCCGATGGGGGGAGCCGCGCGAACAGTGGCAAGACGCCCTAGACCTCTTGGCTACCCAGCGTGGCAAGAATTTGTGGTAAGTTCCCATGGGACCAAACTGCTGAGGTCATCTTACGCTAAGGACAACACACACACCCATGCCCGAGGGAGGAATCGAACCTCCGATGGGGGCAGCCGTGCGAACCGTGGCAAGTCGCCTGAGACCGAGCAGCTACGCCGCGCAGCCATGTGTAGTGTCCAGTACGATGGCGAAAAGCGGTGTTGCACTAATTTGTTCTAGCAGTTTATTTTCCAGTTTGTTGCCTAAGCACTTAATCATTTCATTTGGAATTATTGGATTCAGATACCTAGTAAAACCTAAAAACAAAAGGCGCAATTTCAAAAATGTTTTCAGACATAAGCAATTAAAAAAATAAACAGAAAACAAAATGCTAAAAAAACTTCTTAGGTGTGAAGATGATTACCTTTGGGCATAACCAAAACTTGCTGCAAAATGTTATTATTTTGCGAAACAAGCTCTACAACGGACAGAAAATTGTGGTATCCTTCCTCCTAACGTAAGTTCTCTCATGTCCTTTGAAAGCCAATGAACTTTTTGCTAGAGTAAGTACGATACATTCAACCTTGTGTGAACCATTTTCCAAAATGAAGCTTCTTTACGAATTTCATTTTTAACTGCCTTGCCGATAGTATCATTGTTTTTCCAAACTTTTTACACAGTACATGCTTTTGTACGGCCACTTAAGAAACAATGTTTTTTAATTCTTTCTGATAAGTGCTTCCAAAACCACCCATACGCCATACATTATTCCTTTGCGAAGCAAACAACCAGCAAGGTCGACAATAAGTAGCGTCTAGAATTTTGGAATAATACAGCCAAAAACGATTAACTGGTTCATACTTAGAAATTGAAACATTGTACTATGTTGAAAAACATGTGCTGTTCTGGTGGCGATCTTTAGTAATTGTTTCTGAAGGTTGTAACGGTCCAATATCAAGGATTAGACGTTTTTCTTTGTCACTCAATGTCTTGATCGTGAAGTTTCCCAAGTCATAAGAAGTTTTATTTACCTTTTCGAAGAATGTTTAGTTGACGGTTCTTTCTTTGTTTCGTATGCCATGCAGATATAGTCGACATGACGGTAGCGTCGTCGTGGCAGGCGGTATTTTTAACTGCAATTATTGTCGGATCGTCTTCAATAGGCTACTTAACAGAGACCACATTATCTGACTCACATTCAACACAAATGTCTGGGCCGGAAGTACTTGTAGAAGGCTGAGTAATAAATTTGTCAATTTTGGACAGTTTTTGTATACTTTCTTCTTTTTTTTTGACGTCGTTTTCGCTTAAACGCACCAGTGGGTTTCTTTTTTTATCCATTATTTTAGTTCACGTCAACAAAAACTTTGCAAACGAAACAAACAGTCCTGATGCTTGGTTACCCATATGTGCTCGAGTCGAATACTCACTGCACTGCCCTGACTTTATACGTTGGTAAGAATAAACCCGATGTAAACATTGCACTATGTATACTCGCTCTTCCGCGTTTGTTGTTCCCTCACTGGCGTGTCGTTTACGTGGAGCTTAAAGCACGCCCTTTCGAGTACGCTCAAGTAAGATGCTAATAAGAAAGACAAGCTGTGCTGCAATGTCGCCGATAAGACCGAAAAAATCTCACAATTGCACAAATTTTACCGGCACATTGGCCAGCAGTACCAGGTAATTCATAGTTATGTGAACACATGCAAATAATTTATAGAAATGACGACCGACAGCGAAATTACCAAACAGCGAATGCTGATTATTTTAAGACAATGAATTGAAATAGTGTAAAACTTCGGAAATATGCACTTCAACAGCCAGGTGGAAAGCGTTTGTCAATCCAGAAAAAGATCACGTACAGAAAGCCACTTAAGGCAGTACTCACCGTCATTAACTCGTCCAGTAATCTTTTAACTTCCACGATATCTGAATTCCCATACAGGTCACCACTGGAGCTGTTATTTGCTGCACTGATGACGAGCCGATCACTAACACAATCCAGAAAACCATCCAAGACCAAGATCCACATTTTCTCTTCATCTTTTACGACATTCAGAGTGCATCTGGTTACAATACTTTATCGGGATCTATGACTACGGATCATACGTTTAGCGAAATTTCCTACACAAACAGTTGAGCTACCATGCTTAATGCCATATTATTGCTTGTCCGCTACGACGTGGCCCCTCACTGCCACGGAGAATTCTGGGACCGTGGGGAGCAAGGCCTTGGCAGACTAGTTAGAAAAGGGCGATGTTTTGCACAGCCTGCAATTTCGAGCGTAATACATACCTAACGTCTTCGACGTGAGAAATGAGACGCACCAGCAACAATGATCCGAAATAGTACACACAGTGTATCGTCAAAAACACTGCTAGGAATTCAGAGCCACTCAGTGTTAATTCGCAAAGATTGGCAGCCATGGGAACTCCGACTTCAACCGGTAAGACCGTAACGACGGCAGCGTACACGTCTCAGCGGACAGTCAATACACCCTACTATGTTTATGTTCTGGAGCTGGGAAAAATTTTTGTGAGTTCAATTCATGCCGTTCGAGCTTTGTTGGTCAGGATCCAAACGCTAAAATTTGAAAATTCTTGATTCAACTAAGATATTATATATTTTTTTCGAACGTCGTTCATGGAAGCTGAGAGGCCCCTTGAGCTTGGGGGCCCTGGGCCACTTGCCCTGCTTAGCCCTATGGTCACTATGCCACTGTCACCGAGCTACCGTCGCAGTGCCTGAAACCTTATTATCATCAACATGTGACTGTACCTACTTGAGCCTACTGCAGGGACCTGCAACACACCACATCCCACCTCCTACAATTCCTGAACTCCCACCCCATCCCACAATCACCAAAAAACCACAGAAGCGCCCACTACTAGCATCATAACTAAAAAGCAAAAACAACTCCAGATCCTACCAAACTCATGGACACCACTCCCCCGCCCCCCCTCCCCTCCCCTACACCATCTCCCCCAGCTGTTTTCACTTTCCTTCTCTCCAACCCTGACCTCAAATTCCTACATGCCAAATCCCTCACTCTAGAAATACAAAAATACATCCCTCACATTCCCATTGCTCAAATCATCTCCCGCAATGATTCTGTCCTCATCAAATACACTAATCCCAATTTCCACTCTGACCTCCTCCTCAACACCCCATGTGTTATCTTTGGCCCTCATGCCTCCCTCACTCCCTTCAACACCACAACATCCCTAGCCTCCTTGCTGTCCCACCACCTTCACTGCTGTGGTAACAAAGATAGGCCCTGATATCATGGCAGAGGTGGTTGTTTCCGAACTCAATTCCACCCTTGCTTTAGATATCCACACAGCCCACCATATCTACAGTAACTTGGGTCCCACATACCTCATGTGAGTCTTCACAGTGTCTGCACCCACATCGATCACCTCTTCATGGAGGAAGCCCTGATGTCCTGATTTACAACTGTTGGCATTAGGTCGAACCTTCAAAATCTGCCACCCCGCCCCCACCCTTTCTACCATTGTTGCTTGCTCCATTTTCCGTGTCAATGCTCAGACCACCTACACCTAAAACCAAGCCCACTTCATTTTCACCCGTCTGAATACTCTTGTTTAAACCTCTCCACCCCCTCACCAACACAACCCACTCACTAAGCTCCCATCTTGGTGTGACAGTAAAACAGCATCCTATACCACAACATCCACTCCCTACCCACAAACAAGCCCCTTTCCATGACCACCCTCCCCCAACACAATGTTGATTCCTTCGTTCTTAATGGAACATTCCTCCAACCATATGATATCATCTGAATTTCACCCTATGTCCTACATCATGCAGATAATCCCCTCCCTGTGGCCAGAGGTGGAGCTGCAATCTGCCACCACAAAAACATCCCTGCTTGGCCACAACCCTTACTCAATAATGCCACAGAACACCTTATCCTTAGCCTCTTCTTCAAAACCCTGTTACCCATGCTACTATCTACATCTGACCTAATACTCCCATCCCCTATGATTTCCTCATGCACTTTAACCATACCTTTTCCACCTACATTATTGCTGTTGACCTTAACATCAGTAGTAGATCCCCTGCAACACTCCAGTGATGGCATCAGTTCATAGACTCTCTCCAAGGTGACATTGTCCCCATCCCACAGCATGTCCATCCTGCAAGCAATCCCACCCCCGATGTTGTTCTCAGATCTCCCAACCTCCTTGGAAGCCTCACTGCAGACGTCCTTGACCCAACTGGAAGTGACCACCTACTTATCTTCCTCACCATATCCTACACACTACCTTGTCCTCATGCATTCTACCCCCATCTCCATCCAAAAATGGTCCACGACTACTCCAGTGCCAACTGGAATGCCTACCGGGAATTCATAGATACCCGGATAAGAAGCCATCCCTTACCTTTCAGTAACCTGATGACATCCCCAATGCCACAACCTTCCTGCAGCAGAAGCTGTCTCTGTCCTTATTCCTACTAAAGCCATATACCCTCATCACCCCACTCTCCCACAACAAGCTGTACTCCTTCTTCTTGAATCCCCTCGCTTATATCACTCCTCCATCCAGACTCGTGACTGGGATACACTCACACGCCACTGGCAACTACAGTGAAAAATTAGACATTTACTCACTGCCAAAAAACGCTGGGACTGGCGCCAGACATGCACCAGACTCAATGCTACCCTGACAGTTACCTCTTGCAAGTACTGGAAAGCATTCCATTGACTCACTGGCCTCCATCCTATCCCTTTCTATCCGATCCTTCACAACAGTCTTCCCTTACCTGATGACCTGAGCAAAACCAACCGCTTTGGGAAGGAGACCAGACAGCGAGGTCATCGGTCTCATCGGATTGGCTCTGAGCACTATGGGACTTAACATCGGTGGTCATCAGTCCCCTAGAACTTAGAACTACTTAAACCTAACTAACCTAAGGACATCACACACATCCATGCCCGAAGCAGGATTCGAACCTGCGACCGTAGCAGTCGCGCGGTTCCGGACTGAGCGCCTAGAACCGCTAGACTACCGCGGCCGGCTCTCATCGGATTAGGGAAGGATGGGGAAGGAAGTCGGCCATGCCGTTTCAAAGGAACCATCCCAGCATTTGCCTTTAGCGATTTAGCGAAATCACGGAAAACCTAAATCAGGATGGCCGGACGCAGGGTTGAACCATCGTCCTCCCGAATGTGAGTCCAGTGATTAACCACTGCGCCAACTTGCCCGGTCCAACCACTTTGATCCTCTTTCTGTGACATCTTCTCCATCCCTGATGACCCCCACTTTGACTAATCCCAATTCCCTACTGTCTATGAATACACAGATATCATAGTCCCACATCTGGCTCCCAGCTACTGGTACTTGAACAACACGCCAGAAACCAAATTAAACAGCCCAATCACAGGACAGGACATAAGACAAGTGCTTCACAGAAAATGCAACACATCCCCTGTTCATGATCATATTACCTATTCCCACCTCAAAGAATGTCCTTTCTCCTTTCTCACCACCCCGTCATGTCTGTGATTTCCCACTACCAGGTCAGGAATGAGGGAACTTGATGTTAAGTTTCCAGAAGTAGAGTGGACTCTTCCAACTCGAAGTTCTCTGGAGTTATAGCTGCAAGTTGAAAAGGTTTCAGATCATGGAACTCAGTATGCAAAGGATGTATATCTCCAAAAAGGAAGTACAGAGGAAGGATTACAATGTACTGCAAGCTTACAAGGTACTGAGAATATAGCTGAGACACTTAGAAAACTGAAACAGGCATCGCTACCCTGTGCAGCTAGGCGCTGCAAAAATCTAAATTATGTATCGAGGGCAAAATAGCACAGAGATGATTTTGAAGATGGAGTCTAAAATGGAATCCCTATAACCAGTTGAGCTGCCGTTTATATACACTAGTGTGAAGTTTCCATAATCTCTCCAGAAACTCCTATTAATCTCGATGCCTTCCAACCTTTATCCTGCCACATAGTCCCTCAGTATGGAAGCTTATATCTTAAACATACTATGCAGCTCTGGTTTCTTCCGAATTGGTATCTGTGAAACCGTCCTGTGTGAATCTAGCCAGCAGCAACTTCCACCACTATGTTACAATATCACAGCTCACTGTAGCACAATGACAACTTAACCGATACCCTACTACAATTTATTCATGAGACCTCCCCCTCCTGAAGAAAACTTTTCAGTCTCCATCTTTGAGAATTCCTGTTTTATACCATTATTCAGTTCTTCTGTGCTTCCTTGATTTCATTATAAATCAATTACACATGATGATAAACACATCTTATTACATTCTTGTAAGAAAAGTATCCAATTTCCCTCTTCATTTCTTTGATCACAGTTACAGGCTTTTCATACAAAATATATGATTATACTTAATTATCACAATTCACAACCCTTTGACACAAAACGTACAAGATGGTACAATATTACATAAAAGATTAGACACACAATTTTCCTTGAGGTAAGTATACACATTTTACAGTTTTCCTTAATGACACACCATTACTGCAAAAACAAATTTGTTACACAATTCGAAGATTAAGAACTACATTAAAATCATTGAAGAATATATTTTGTATACCCTTCATACACATAATTATTTATGCATTGATTAGTCAGTTGCAACAATATACACTGTATTGCATTAATGCTTGTTTGTTTTTTAAAAGAACATTAATAGCTTTCTTTGCACAACATCAAAATCTCTGTTTGAAGCGTGAAGGCATTCCCATAATATTTCTTCACTTGGTCTGGCCTCATACTGACTTGGCATGGGCTCAAAGGTAACACTCTCATCCTGACTGGTTTGATATCGCACCATCTCTCTATCAGAGTACTGATTCACAATTTGATTTTTCACACAG
Source organism: Schistocerca piceifrons (assembly GCF_021461385.2). Lineage (NCBI taxonomy): Eukaryota > Metazoa > Arthropoda > Insecta > Orthoptera > Acrididae > Schistocerca > Schistocerca piceifrons. Next base: position 831,251,097 of record NC_060149.1, on the reverse strand, counting down.
ATTTCACTGCAACAGTCCTCTTGCATGATTTTATAAAAGAATTTAAAACAATCTCGGCAGCATTTACAACATCTACAAACACATAACATCATGATTAATACTACTATACATGATCCTACGTAACCGCAAATGGGTATCTTATCCACTGTGAACCAATTAAATTCAGTTCTTTGTTGATATTAAATTTCTCTTTCTAATTCATCTAGTTTATGGCCTGCAGCACTCAAATCATTTAGTTGTCTCACTACTGGTGCAATAGATAAGTACAAAATTAATTCCGATATATTTCATTTTTCTTGGTTCACTAGGCAACAGTCAATATACATGTTTAATTAGGTACAATATTATTAATTGTGACATTCAATCTAATAATATGTTCAGATTTTATTAATATCTGAGATCCACATGCTTTACATTTACTCATGAACTTCAATTTACTCATTCCTCTAATAATTATGTTTGATGGCTTTTGGTCATTATACGAATATGTAAATCCTTTATCCTTAGGTGCTACAAATAGCCATTCATTGCCTCTAATCTGTGTCCATATACTCTCTTTTCAAACAATATATTTTTCAACACAATTGACAGGAATCATAGTAACAGGTTAAAGCATTCTTGCTTTACACACTTCATGATCTTAGGTAAATAATAAGACAAAGATTTGTTCACAGATACTACAGTTTGATTCAGTCTTCTTACATAATATTTGCTCATTACTTAATTTTTCATATTGCCATTAATATTAATTCTTTTTTCAGAGCTATATATGTGAACAATCTTTCAGTGCAGTCTATTTTGGCTGGTAATGGCCAGAGCATGTAAATATGAAATATACTGGTCTCAGCTAATGGGAATTTAACACATAAGTTAATATATTTCCATCAATAAATACATCTAAGTCAATTACCTTCATTAACTGACATCCTTTTCCATCAGGTGATAAGCGCTACAGGAAATTGCTTATCTTTAATCTCATCTTTATTTAGTTCCAAACATTTAACTACCTGTATGGGATTAACTAAATGCAGTACCAATATTCCTTTCTGTGCATTTACTACTGCTGCGATTAATAAGTCATACTCTTGTTTCAGTTCATTAAATATACACGTTAACTGCATAACTTACACTTTCATGTTGTGCAACATGTTGATTTAGCTTCAGCATTCCTTCTGTAACGATCTTCTTGTTTCTTCCAGTTGAACTAACCATATGATTAAAACTGTGTAAAGTGGCCTTGACAATCGTTAATTGTTTTTTCGATAACCTTAGTAATCCTTTTTGTTACCCTTCCAGAATTTTAATCTTATTTTTAAAATAGGAAGCATCATCTTCATCCCGAGTCCCAAATAATACATTGCTTATCTCTCAAACAAAATTTTGAATTCCACACTTTTGAATCTAGTGTTCATGTCAAAGCATTAGGCTTTGTGAATTGGCTGTCTTATGTACATGCCAATGAAGTGCCTGTTTTGCACAACCTAGTACATTCAAAAGTGCTCATATTAAGTTGAAACAAAGCCTTATGCCAAAATCTATAGCTCTCGATGCCAAATTTTTGGTTGATTCAAATTCCTGCTTTAATCCTAATGGTTTAAAATAGCTTACAGTTCTGCAGGTGACTGACCGTATAGTTGCTGTTATAAATAAACCTGGGGACGATTGGAATTTTGTCTCTTGCAGATCTTGCTGTGGCACTAAACCTGTAGGTCAAAAGAAATCCTTTACTCTGTTTCATGCACTTTTAGATATTTATTTCATCTTAATTGAATGACTACATTTGGTCCTTTAACGTCAATAACAGCATATGGACTGCAGCACTGACTAACTTTTAGAGTGACCACATCGCACGCTTTCATCAAATGGAGGAACCATATCACCTTGTTGGAACATTTTGGATTCTGCTTCTTACCACAATATTCTTTGTTTTTGATTTTTGTTCAGGCCATTATGTCTCTTGCATTCCAATGTGTCACTCTTAACCATTCCTTCAACTAAATTACAGAATCATCGCAGTTGTAGATGACATCAGCCAGCTTTTTCTGTTGTTCTCCTGGCACATTACATACTCTTCCAAAGAATAATTTATGTGCAGTGTAGCCTGTTATACTATGAGGTGTTGTATTAAATACGAACACAGCATGTCTGTTCCAATTTAGTTGATCTCTGTGGATATAAGGTTGGAGTGTCTGAGTCAGTGTTCAGTGGGTTTGTTCTAATGCTCTGTTTGCTTGTGGGTGATAACTGGTGGTATGAATTTTGTCTACGTGTAGCAATCTGCATACCTGAAGCATGGTTTCACTCATAAAATTACTACTCACATCACTTAGTAATATCAACAGCATACAGTACTTTAATACTATCTTCTCTACCAGTACTCTAGTGACTGTTTCTGCATTTGCTATTTGATTGTTTCTGCAATTAAAAATTTGGTTAAGACATCTTTAAAGGTAACTATAGATTTATTACCTCAGTCTCTTTGAGTTAGTGGACCCACAATATCCATGTCACAACGTTTGCAACACATGTGTTCTGGGTTGTGGTTACTTCCATAGCCACCTTTATTCCATATTGCGGTATCATATTACTTGGACAGCTTTCACACTTGTGAATATACTGCTCAATGTAAGCTTTCATACCATCCCATGTACAATAGTTTTTGATCCATTCATAGGTCCTACCTATGGCTTGGTGTACACCAAATGACGAGTCCTGATATTGTTTAAAAATTTTCAATTTGCCCTCCTGACTTAAAATATCTTTGTACTGAATTATTGGTACTTTGGGAAAAGTTATCATGGTCTCTTGGTTATTAATGGGTGTGCTGACTTGGTATTACCAACTGATTGTTGCTCATTAACATTCCTTGTGGGCTCTTTCATATCATTATCTTGAGTCTCTCTAAGGTTCCATATTCTTGAGAGGGCATCTGTGACCAAATTCCTTTTACCACTTTTATACATAATTTGGTAATCATACTCCTCAAATTTGAGGCAGAATTCAATATTCGGGATGATGGATCTGAAATGCTGCTGATCCACATTAGTGGCTTATAATCTGTACAAATTTTAAGCTTGCCTGTGAACAAATAGGTTTGGGAATATTTGGATGCCCAACAAATGGCCAACATTTACATCTCTATTGTACTATAACTTCTCTCTGCTTTACTTAGTGTTCATAACACATAGGCAATAGGTAAATGACTACCAAGTTTGTTCTGGCTTGAAACAACTCCTAGACAGCTCAGGCTCACATCACTTGTGACTAAAGTCTTTACTAAAATCAGGGTATTGCAGTAATGGAGGGTTCAACAACTTTACCTTCAATTGTTGAAATGCCTCTTCTTGTTTGTTTCCCCCTTACAGACAGCTCCCTTTTTCAACAGGTCATATAATGACTTTGCCGTTTTACTGTAATGCCTTAAAAATTGAAGATTATATCCTCTTAAACCCAGGAATGCCTTCAATAGTGTTGTAGTCTTTGGTTGTGGATGATGTGGATATTGCTGTACCACTTCTATTTTGTTTGGTTCTGGTTCTAATCCACCAGCAGGAAGGGCATGTCCTAGAAATGTAACTTCCTTACACAGGAATTCAAATTGGTCGATTTGTAACTTTAAATTGTACTTTCAGAATCTATCAAACACATCCTCTCTCCTGGGATTATGTTCTTCTAATGAAGCTCCAAAGACAATGATGTCATGAGTGGCGGCTCTTGAGTATACATTTGGGGTGTTCACAAATTTTTAGAGTCAGATGAATTTGAGTGTGAAATTAATAGCATCTGCTGTATGACAGTTATGCTTATCAACAAATTTGTACAACTACTGCCACTGCCAATAATAATAACAACATTGATAATTAAAAAATAATAATAATAATACTAATAATAATAATATGCACAAATTATTTGATAAAAGAAAAAGTAGTTCTGTCCATTAGACTTTAAGAAAGATTAAACCTTAGTGAAACAAGTATAATGGACTTCAAACTGAACCACCAACATGACAGACTGCACTTTAATGTTGTCTTATGATTATACAGAAATGAAATTGGTTGGTAAAACTGCCTTCCTTGGTGTAGTTTCAGATGGACATCTCTGTTGGGAATGCCACATTGATCCTTCATGTCAAAAATTAAGAACATGAATTTATACAATGAAAACATATCACAAGTTTTTAATTTTGAGGAAATCAGTATCATCTGATTATATTAGTGTACATATTACATACCGTACATATTGAATTGAAGTATTGGGGTGTGCTGTTGCCAAGCATATACACAGAATATTCATCCTCCAGTAACAAGTAGGAAGGATTCTGCACAAACTTAGTTATGAGAGTTGTGTAGAGATATTTAGAAGGAAGAATTTGCTGATACTGCTGTCAAGATATGTTTATAAAACTGTTCAAATATTTTAAAATGTAAGCAGTACTATAATGTAAATAGAGACGTACACATTTGTAATACTTGAGAAGATTGTAATTATAATCTGTAAAGGGTCATTCCATGTCAAGTCACCCAGGCCTTGACACCAACCATGTCAGATTTTGATGAAACTTGGTACAATTACTTCTTTTATCATCCTGAAAGCAATTGTAAAATTTTTTTGCTCTATCTCTCATAGATTTTTTTATAAATTTTTAAAGTTTTTAGATTTGGCGTTGCTTCAGCAGTCGGAAATCGTAACTTGAACGTGTCCTCACAACTAAAAAAATTTGTATATTAAAGAATACTCAAGATATCAGTATGAAATTTTGGAATAAGTTTGTGTATTATATCTAAATGTTAAAAAAAATTACCATAAAGATATATTAAAACCTTCCAAATGAATAAAAATTTACAAGTTTTTTTTTTAGCTAACGGATGTTTAGTTTTACAAAAACTGCAATATCTAGAGTCTCAGACCTGATAGAAAGCTCAAATTTGTTTTAAAATACTCTTAATTGTATAGGCTATTAGATAAAAGAAAAATTATGTTGGCTTTTTAACTTTTTTAATAGTTATCTAATTTTTAAAATAACATTAATTATATTTTAAAAATAAAAACTACCAAGTGACTTAGACACCGAAAATAAGTTTTTGTCTTCTTCGAGTAACAATGTACGCTTGGATTTTGTTTTGTTACTCCTGTGTTTTGAAGTAAAAAATTATTACAGTGTTAAATAGTGCTTGGATATTATTTTATTAAGTTTATTCGAACTTTCAGTAAGTACTGTTACTTAGTTTACAGAGATTCTTTTCCAGTATCCTATAAAAGTAACCAGAACAGTAATCAGACCAAAAGTGAAATCAGTATGTCAGATATTCAAACCTGTAGCGTAGGGTTATTTAAAAAATCTGACTGTTTCCAAACAACCTACACACCTTCAAAACAGTTACAGCCGGTATCTGAATTGAGCGAGGAAGAAAAAGATTTGATCCACTTACGATCTGGAATTAATCTGTGTGAATTTAAGAATATATGTTCATACCACAGCTACTACTTTTTAAACGTTTTTGAAAAGTATCAAACAACATGTGTAGACCCACTAAAAAAACACAAAAAGCCCATCAAAAAATCATTGAGAAGTGTAGGCTTGGATCTTTCTAAACAATTACTGACAAAAAATATTAGCATAAAACCTGGACAAAAGTTTTGCTCAACATGCCGTAACTTTTGTGAGGAAAAATAAAGAGTTGAAGTCAATGAAAGTGAAACAGATGATGAAGTCATGGTTGAATTAGAATCACAGGAATCCAGAAATGAATCCCTTGTACAAACAAACATTGCTCTTGATAATTTAGGTTTAACACTGATAGAGCTTCATGGCTTGTCAGAACAAAGTAAAGGGTCTTATTTTAAAAGGAAGGTTAGCAGTATTGAAAAGACTGCAAAAAAGGCAGTTTCAAAAGCATTAAAATATGATGCACCAAGTTCTGATGATGACGAAGAAGATACAAGTGTGGTTGAGAAAGCAAAGGATTTTGATGTAGTGATTTCTCTTATGAAAGAGAAGATTTCATCTGTTGGGAGATCTAGAAAAATCCAGATTCTGACCTTGGCTCCAGATTCTTGGAGTCAAAATAAAGTGATGAAAGAATTTAATGTAAGTGAGTACATGGTGCCACAAGCTAGAAAGCTAAAATCCGAAAAGGGTATTTTGGAAACTCCTGGTCCAAAAAAAGGTAAAACTCTTTCTGAAAATACAGTAAGACTTGTAACAGATTTTTATGAAAAGGATGAAAGTTCCAGAGGGCTACCTGGAACAAAAGACAAAGTAAGTGTTCAAAAAAATGTGTACATGCAAAAAAAGACTCATTTTGTGTAACTTGAGAGAACTCTATTATTCTTTCTAATGGGAGAATCCCGAGGTAGAAGTAGGATTTTCAAAATTTTGTTTCTTGAGACCTAAATGGTGTATCCTTGCTAGTGCTGCAGGCACACACACTGTATGTGTATGCAGTATCCACCAGAATGTTAAACTATTACTGGATGCTGTGAAAATTGAAGAATCTTATAAAGACCTAATTAAGATGCTTGTGTGCAACATGGAAAACCAAAACTGCATGCTACGTCATTGCGACAGCTGTACTGCAAATACTGCACTAACTGAGTACTTATCTGAAAAACTAAGTGAAGATTATGATTTAGAAGAAGAAATTGTAATCAGTCAGTGGGTTAACACAGACAGGGCAGAAATGATCAAACAGTCGTATCAGTGTTGAAGACTACATTTCTTTATTGGTTAGGTCATTGGAAAAGCTCACCCCGCACTCGTTTATAGCAAAATCCCAATCAGCAGCCTTTAAAAGATTGAAAGAAGACCCATCACCCAAAACAGCAATTACTGTGATGGGTTTCAGTGAAAATTATTCCTTCGTTATACAAAATGAGATACAAAGTTACCACTGGAATAGAGGTGGTTGTACTCTACACCCAGTTGGAGTTTTTCTAAGAAATGAGGAAAACAATGTTTTTGTTTCCAACCAATGTTTTATTAGTGATGACCAAGAACGTGATACTGGTTTTGTTAACTTTGTACAAAGAGAAATTACAAAGTGGCTGTCATCACATCATACTGACATTGACTCAGTTCACTACTTTACAGATGGTTGTGCTGGGCAGTACAAAAATAGAAACAGTTTTAAAAATTTGACTGAACACTTGAGAGACTTTAATTTGAAGGTCCAACACTCTTTTTTTGCAACAAGTCATGGGAAGTCAATTTGTGATGGCCTAGGAGGAACTATTAAAAGAATTTTAAGGAAAGCTAGTCTACAGCTTTCAGACAAAGAACAAATAATGACAGTAATCGATGTGTGTTCATTTTCACTATATTGACAAAAAAGAAGCTGATTTGCTACGGTTAAAACTAGAAAACCGTTTTTCAGCAACCCGAACCATTCCTGGAACAACAAGTTTTCATAACTTCAAACCACTTCCAACAAACAACCTTGAAATTAGAAGGACTACAGATAGTGTAAAACCCTCCTTACTCTTTTCTTTCCATTCATCTTCTGATTGGGTTCGTGTTGAACCATCCATAAATAGCTATGTGGCTGTAAATTATGATGGTAACTGGTACTTTGGACTGGTAAAAACAATATTCAATGATGAAGAAGATGCAGAAATTCTATTTCTACATCCTTCAGGACCAGCTGCATCATTTTATTGGCCTGAAAGAGAAGATTCTTGCATAGTGTCTTTGGAGCACATAGTCTGTGTAGTAGACGCACCTCAATCAAGTGGCACTGGAAGAATGTATTACTTCAATAAAGACTGTATCAAAAGAACTGAAAGCTCTTGGGTGCAGTGGAAAAACAAGTTGAATCAGCATTAATGTTTATTAAAAAGACAAAATTACTCAAAAAATTCAACGTTTCAAGCAATCAGTTTGGTTATACATATGTGTCGTAAGTACACTATCTTTGTACATAATTCTAATGTAATCTACTATAATTAATAAACATGTTAAAAAGCCATCATTATTTTTGTTTTATCAAGTAGCCTATATGTTTAAAAGTAAATTAAAACAAATTTGAGCATTCTATCAGGTCTGAGACTCTAGATATTGCAATTCTTATAAAACAAAACATCCGTTAAAAAAAAGAAAAGAAAAAAATATATATATATATATATCATAGTAAATATTAATATATTTTAATAGTATCATTTTTATCTTCAAATATTTATAATAAATAAACTTTCTGCAAAAATTCATGATGTTATCTAGAAGAGTTTTTAAGATAAGCAATTTTAAAGTTTTGAATACAAATTAAATTTACCAATTCAGAAGGTTCGGAAAACACAAAACATAAAAACTTAAAAAATTTATAAAAAAAAGACTATAACAGATGCAGCAAAAACATTTTGCAGGTGTTGTGAGGATGGTATTAGAACCATTTGAGCCAAATTTCATGAAAATCTAAGGAGGTGGGTGTAAAATTTATTTTTTATTGGGTGATTTGATGTGGAATGACCCTAAAGGCATAACACAAAAGGTGCAGACAATACTGCTGTCAATATATGTTTATAAAACTGTTCAAATATTTTAAAATGTAAGTAGTACTATAATGTAAATAGAGACGTACACATTTGTAATACTTGAGAAGATTGTAATTATAATCTGTAAAGGCATAACACAAAAGGTGCAGACAATAGTCCCCCCCCCCCCCCCCCTGAAATTTGGTTGTGATGGTAGACTGATCCATAGTGCAGCCCAAGGTCTAGGTCGGGTTCACATGAATGTTAAAGCCAAATAAAAGTATAAAAGTTGTAGTAAAAAAATTAGCAGTAACACAGCACAATGTTTACCTGTGTTATGTTGAAAAATGTAAGGAGAGTCCAATATGTAACTTTTACCCAAACCATTAAAGAAATGAAAAAGCTCAAGTGAATGCTGCTTTGAAATCGCCTTGAATGAGTTCCTTACCAATAAACATTTTGTACTGTTAAGGAATTCCTTTCAGAGGAATGAATTACCTTCATTTCTACTGAAATCATTTATAAATACTTGTAATTAAGGTGTATTGTGTTTTCTTATTGTTCCCACAGTGTTATGATAGGAAGTGTAAAATATGTTCACATCCAACACACATACTGTATTTTTCTGTGGAGAATGAATAAATAAATAAATAAATAAATAAATAAATAAATAATAAAAATGAACTTCTACAAGTTGTAATACAGTTTGGACACCACACAGATATGTGAGGTGCGTGTTGACCAGCAATTTTTGTGGAGTGAAAAAATATATCTTTTGCTGTGAAACTTTACAACAGTCCATGTTCTATAGTCAAAATGCTGCTACATCAAGATATGAGTGAGTGATAGCTGCACATGGGTTTGTATGATTTTCAATGCTTTCACGCATGCTGATGTCCTACAGGTCATGTGATGAAGATCTGGCCCCTGATTTTAGTTTTGGTTACATTCTGGCTAGACTTTTGATATGTATTCCTTAGCGAGTATTCTTGTTCACAAATTTTGTGTCAGCATCACTGACAACCGTCTTGTTAAGGTGGGTGCATCAGAGTGACATCTTCTGTGGACTCTTGCAAAGTTTTTGGTGTTGAGCATGAGTGTATTTGCTTAATCCATGTGGTCTTCGATTGCCAACCACAAGGGTACTACATGCTTTGACAGTAAATACCAAATTCACTGTAGTCTCGGTAACTCTCTCTCTCTTTTTAACTGTTTTTAGGCCGCCCCCCCCCCCCCCCACTGCTTCATCCTTCCCTTGCTATCTCTATATAAGATTCTAAACAGGTAGATCGCGGTGTTGGGGGGAGACCCTTGGGTGCAATGATAACAGTAGCAGTGCTGCATTGTTGGAGTTTAAAGTTCTCACAATGCTACAGTATGTGATGATTATGCTGTTATGCAGCCTACAATGGCAGATATGTAATAAGTAGCAGTAACTAAGTTTAATTTCCTCAGGTTTATTCATAGTTGTTATGAGTAATACTGGTAGTAAAACAAATAGCAGATTATAACACTCCAAACCTTCTAAGTTCCAAAGTGCTACAGATTCATCTCTGTGTCTCAACGGCAATTTTTTATGCTTTCAAGCCAGGAAAAAAAAGTGAAAATGTGAAAAATCAGCTTGCCAACTCACAGATAAGTCACGGTAACATCTTGTCATTAAATACAAAAATATGAACTTGCTTCTTTTTCATCAAAGTGTGCAGTCACTAACTAGTAAAATAAGTGAAATCCAAGTCCTCTTAGAAAACGAATAAAAAACTATCTCATTATTGTGTCTCACAGAACATTTGCTTGATGAGGACAAGTTACATAGTGTGCCCCTACCTAACTTTGTGCTAGGTGGTTATTTATGTAGAAAAATTCTTAAACGTGGTAGCACTGTATACTCATAAGAAATAATATAAACATTCTAAATATAAATTTTCTTGATGAAATAATGAAGAAAAAAGATGTACAGCTATCAGGAGTTGAGATAGTTGACACTAAACTAGCCATTATTTGTTTATACAGAGCTCCAACTGGTGACATAAATACTTTCCTAAAAAGTTTGGAATATTCACTTAAGAGGCTAACACAAAGAAACAGCAGAGTTATTCTATGTGGTGATTTTAGGATTGACTTTGCAAAGGACACCAAAGAAAAGAATTAATTACTGAATCTCTTGCAATTTTTAATTTGAAATCTACTGTAGAAACAGCAACTCGTATCATAAAGACTTGGTTTACTACCACTGATCAGATATTTGTAAATGTAGAAATGAACTATAAAATAGAAACACTAAACAAGGGCTTTGGGGATCACACAGCTCAGAAACTCTCTCTGAGTACAGAAACTGAGCTGCAATTTAAACACTGTCTCACACCCACTAGAAGAAACTGTAATAATGAAAATATAAATCACTTTCTCCATTACTTGAGCAAAGAAAACCGGAAAGAGGTTTATAACAGTAAACACACAGATGGAAAATATATTTTGAATTGTGTTTCCCTCCAACACAGAGGAAAATATACACAAGGAAAACAAGAAATATATGGACCACCTCTGGGATTCTGGTATCCTCAAACAAAAAAATAGATTACCACACAGATTGTCCAAACAGCTCACCTCACCAGAATTTGATATTTATTGCAAAACATAAAAAGATCTTCAAAAATGTTGTCAAACAAGCAAAAGTAATGGCAAATGACACATACATAAAAAGCACCAATAAGATGAAAGTCACCAATAAGAAGAAAGCCATGTGGAATATTGTAAGGAAGGAAATTGCAGCAGAACAGACAGAACCAAAGCCCAAATTCTCTGTTGGTACTGATATTATCCCTGACTACATCTTGAAGAAGTGTGCTCCCCTCATGGCCAGAACACTTGTCGACATCTATAACTGTTCTCTGTCAGAAGGGGTGTTCCCCAAAAAACTGAAGACAGTAAAAGTAAAAGCTCTGTTCAAAAGAGGGATAGAAACAGACGTATCAAACTACAGGCCTATTTCACTATTATCTGGTTTTTCCAAAAATACTGAAAAAAATTATTATAGAAGGCTAATCAATTTCATAGAAAAAATAATTTCTTCTCAAATACACAACATGGATTCTAAAAATCTAAATCTACTGAGATTGCTATTTTTGCATTCCTAAATGAAACCTTAAATGAGGGTAGAGAGCAAAGAGCATATTGCAGCCATATTTCTATACCTCTCTCAAGCATTTGATGTCATCACATCATCTTGGTTAAGAAACCTGAATCTGTGGGTATTAGGGGCCCAGCCTATGAATGGATAAAATCATATCTCCAAAATAGAGAGCAAGTAGCTGAGCTCGCTATCCAAGAAGGGAACAAGACAAAGTCCTACTGCTCAGAAAATCAGAGCATTAAGTACAGTGTACCACAAGGCTCCATTCTAGGACCAGTTCTGTTTGTACTCTATGTAAATGATTTAAAACCGACCAGTCCATTCCATAATCACATAAAGTTCACAGATGACACAAATTTGATGATAAGAATTACTGAATGAGGTTAAAAAGTGTACCATTCACATTACAGGCTCATTTTCTTGAAGCAATTTAGTAATAAACACAGCAAAAACAGTGACAATGCACTTACACATTCTGCAAAATAAATGTCCACTAGCACCAGACAGAGTTTGTTTATCAGAACCCTTGAAATAGTAATATCTACAGAATATCTTGGAATATGGATCCAAGAAGATTTAAGATGCATCCAACATGAAAAATAAATTGCAAATAAATTGAATACCATTTGTTATACTACCAAATTCTTTCTGGTTGCACATCAAAAGAGACACTAAAAAATGTATACTTTGCACAGGCAGAATCTCTACTGAGATATGGCATAATCTCTTGGGGAAATGCAACTGCCAGCAAATGTTGCTTTATATGGCAAAAGAGAATTGTAAGAGCCATAGAAAATGCTGCCTCAAGCCGCTCATGGAAGCCCTTATTTAAGAAACTTCATATCCTCCCACTACTATGTCTATCTATCTTACAGGTAATAATATTTGTTACAATAGTCTTAGAAAATAGCAACAATCTTGTATCAACTAACCAGAGTATCCATCTGTATAACACAAGGAAAAAGCAGGATATAAATGTTTAACATGCATACACAACACTAAAACAGAATGGACCACTGCAAACAGGAAACAGACTGTACAATAAGCTACCTAGTAACATTAAAACACTAAAAGACACTTCAAAATTTAAAACCGCTGTCCATAAATATTTATTGCAAAATTGTTGTTACAGTATAGATGAATATCTTGAAACATAAAAATTTGTTGCCAAATATTAAAAAAAGAATGAATGAAATGTTAATCAAAAGTTTTATGTAAAAGTGATTGAATTACTTGTGTTAAATACTATGAACGAAAGCTGAATGAATGCTGAATGAAAGCTGAATTTTCAGCTGTGATCATATTAAACCTAAATCAGTGTAAATATTCTTATGTATCATATTGTATATCTTGGACAACAAATGATTAAAAGGACCAATAAAAAATGAAATGAAATAGACAAAGAGCAGCTCCGGCCAAATGGTCCATTAGTTGCATGCCAGAGGGGTACAGTTTTCATGTCTGTGCAGGTTTCAAGACACTTTTTGCTGGCACATATATCACTTTCTTATTGTGAGCTGGTGGTTAGCAAAAAAATCTAAGACGACAGTTTAAGTTTTTATTTTTCCTGAAAGAATGTAAATAAAGTGGGGGTGCTTCAAGCACAGGATTTATGTGTGCTTTTAGAAAAAAATTAACTTGTCCTTAGGAAAAATATATTAAATATGGGGGAGAAATTTACACTGGTTATCAACTTGGTAAATGAAGCAAGTGAAGAAGTTCCACAAGAATCCAAAACACTGGGTGCCAGGCCTGGATGAACTCAAATGAAATTGTTCTTTTTTGTGTGTGGCCAAAACGTGTATATGATTTCCAACTTATTTGTATGTTCATTCACACAAAAGCTATTAATATTTTACTAAAAAGCCTAAAATCTCAGGAATTATGTAACACCAAAGTTAGATTCTCAGTTGGAGGAATGCAATAAGAGTATTTTTCTATACCCTTGAAATTTTTCCATAAACTAGAGAAAAAAAAACATACATTCATATGTTTTTGTAGCTTCACTGCTCAAAGAGTATTTCCCAAACAAATATCAGTTTGTATGGATATTCCCACAGGGCCAAATTACAATGAAAATTCAGTATAGAAGTTTTAACCTGAGAGCAAAAAGAATTGCAGCTACTCTTATAAGCAAATGTACAACATTTGGTGAAAATTTAAGGCACAGGAGGACAAATAATAGAATTATTGGATGATGTGACATGGAATTACCCTTCAGACAACAAGAATTGCTTTAGCCCAGAAACAAGACTTTTTCAAGTTAATATATTGATACTCTTGTAGGGCTTTATGTAGCAAAATAGGGATTCTTACAATTACATCACAGAAAATTTGTGGTGGACAACTTTAGCTCCTTTAGAAAGAACAGTAGCGCAAGTTCACTTGAACACGAGGGAGAGAAACTATTACTCCATATTGACAAAAATGTATTTGAAAGTTTGATAAACTGGACAGATTACTGCTGGAAACATTTATAAAATATTTGTAGGCCTAAACATCTTGAAAAACATCAGTATTCTTGATATCAATGGCACTGATCACAGACTTTATGCTTCACATGGGCTACACAAGAAATAAAATGGCATCAAATTATGTTCAGTGCAAATAGATTAATGTTAAACTGCCTTTCGTACCGTAATGGAACTTTCTGAAGTTAAATGTTCCACTGAGCAAGCAGCCCACATCCAACTTTAAAAAGCTTCAAAATTCAATGGAAGAAAAACACTGCCCAACCCAGTGTACATCATCAGAATTTTTTTTATCTTTTAGAATCTTCAAAGCATAATAAACCAGAGTTTGGACCCAGAAATATTTTTAGATAGCTACCTAGACACTACAGATTTGCTCTGTGTAGCACAGCTTTGGCTCATAGATGATAAAGTTGCTAATTTTTCCCTTTTAGGTTACCACACAATAATTTTTATAGAACTAACAAAAGGTAAGTGGCTGTGTAATAACAGTGTACAATGAATTCACACAATTAAAACCAAATGAATGAATTATAAAAAAAAAATGTTACGAACATATTACAGCGGACATTACATTTCTTAAGCTTTAGTTATACTGGGTGGCCCTCCTCAGAGCAGTCAAGCACATTTTTGTGGTGTTTTGGAAGATATTTGCAATTTTGTTTTTAGCAGGTGTAGATTGAGTTCACCCAAACAACTACTGCGCACCAAGTCTTTCACGTAAAGCCACTTATCAATGAAAATCATTGGTTTATTTGTCACTGCAAACAAAATGATTTTTCAAGTGGAATTTTGTGAGACCATTTTGTAGAGCACAGATCTGCTACCATGTATCTCATTATCTTGTCAGATGGACTACTTTCTATTGTCAAATAACCTACCCAAAAGCTTCAAAGCAGCCACATTGTTCCTTTGTTTTAAACAAGTAGGAAGAGTTATTTTACCACCTACAGGCACAGCTCCAACCTATCAGAAGTGCTCCAGCAGTATATGACAATGTTAACTTCTTGGAGAGTAATTTCTTATTAAGGTTCTATCAGTTTGATTCCCAATATGGAAAATCAACAAGTAGAGCCTTATATTGATCTTTAAACATTCTCTTTACTGCACTCAATGAAACAAATTTATAGCAGGTGTCTTTCTAGATTTCACAAAGGCCTTTGATATTGTCAGCCATGAATTACATTTGGAAAAACTATTACAGTATGGAATTAGTGGAAGATGCAATAATTATTTCAGATATCTTTTAGAAAGAATCCAAAAAATGCTAATCACCATAAAAAAATATTGGTGAAAACCTTCAGTCACAGAAATAAGTAGTAAGGCATTAACCATGATTCCAGCCTTGTTTCCCTTCTATTTATTTATTTACCAATAATACCAGAAAACATTCAGCAAGGTTTACCAGTATCAAGTGTATTTCTATTTATTTATTTACCCTGCAAATCATGATTAAGTACATAGTTTGTAGAAACGATATCGGATAAGTCAGGTTTCATATAGTACATATAAGTTTATACAAACTGTGATTTAGAAAACAACATTCAATACATGTTGAATACTGGTAACATAATTATAAAAACAATAAGATGCTTGAAAGACAAGTATGGTGAAGAATAACTATGTGATCAATTACACTACGTTTTCTCGGTGCTCCAAAAACTCAGAAATAGAATACAAAAGCAAGTACTCTTTTAGTTTCACTTTAAACTCAGATCAGTTTTGTATCTGTTTCAGATAGGATGGCATGTGGTTATACAACATAATGCCAACATGATACACTCCTCCCCCACAAATGTTTGTACTTACTGTACTGAGGTGCAGATAATGCTTCTGCCTAGTAGCATGAGAGCAGAAATCACAATTGTGCTTGAAGATATTTTCATCTTTTAATATGCTTACCTTCATGAAGATTAATATTTTGTAGCTATATACACAAGAAAAGGGCAGTATACTGAGACTTTTAAATATTGGCCTATATTATTATTCTGACAATCTGTTTTTGTGGTCTAAATGTTTTTCTGCTACATATGGTTCCTCCAAAAGATAATTCCATACATCAGTAGTGAATGGATATTGCTGTGGTACACTGTGACCACTGATGCACGGCTTGCATTTTGTGAGTCAGATATTACAGCATATGCAAGTGTATTTAATTTTCATTTACGTTATTCAGGTGTCTCTCCCATTTCCACGTGGGAAAAATATATCTAAAAACAAAGATGCTGTAACTTAGCAAATGAAAGTGTTGGTATGTTGATAGAGACAATAAACACACAAACAAATTTCAAGCTTTCGCAACACAAGGTTGCTTCATCAGGAAAGAGGGAAGGAGAGGGAAAGACAAAAGGATGTGGGTTTTAAGGGAGGGGTAAGGAATCATTCAATTCCTGGGAGCGCAAAGACTTACCTTAGGGGGAAAAAGGGACAGGTATACACTCGCACACACATATATATCCATCCGCACATATACAGACACAGGCAGACGTATGAAAGTATTTTGCATATTCAAGACTTCATTGTTTGGACCACAACAATTTTACTTGATTTTCTATATTTCCATAAGTACAGCAGAGTTATTAAATACTTTTTACACATAAAGATACATCCTTTTTCTGGTATCTGGAAAAAATATGACTGTGATGAGTTGAAAATAAGGCAAGTTGCAGTTTTTTCCTGAAGTAATGCAATCCAAATGGGAAGCTTCAGCCTTGGCATTTATGGTGCACGTTTTTAAAATTTGTCCATTGTTTCCCGTAAGAAATTGTATGAAATATGTGGTACAAATTTTACACTGGTTATTACCACGGCAAAAGTAATAAGTAAAAACAGTTCCATGAAAATCTGAGGCAATGGGTGTCAGGCCTGGGTGAAGTTACTTGGAATGACACTTTTTTTCATCACAGTATAAAGTTTTTTGATGTCTGATTTGTGTGTGTGTCCATTAATAGAAAACAAATTAATATTTTTATTTCATTAGCAGACATCTATGGAATTATTCAAGACCAAAATAAGGTTCCCACCAGGTAGGAGAAATGTGATGTGTTTTTCTATACCCTTTTAATTTTTTTCAGAAACTGGAAAGTGACATACATTACTATTTTTTGCAATTTTTTTGTAACTTAATCGCTTAAATGACTGTATTTCTGTTAACTTTATGCTTCTCTTTAACAACTGAAAAAATTCCAAATCAAAAGCTTCATGAAGACCAGAGTCTTTTTCGAAGGTACTGGTGCAAGAGAAATAGGACAGTAGTTATGACACATGACATGTCTTCTTTTTTATGTAGAGTGACAGCTAGCGTTATCTCTAAGCACACTGGGAAAGAATAACTCATAAAACTCCAATTTATTACTATACAATATGGTTGTAGTATAATGTCCACTACTTTTTAAGAATAAGATTTGACACCTGTACAAGCCTTCCATTTCTGTTTTGCTGAATTTTACTATAGCTACTGCAACATGACAGCAATTTGTGCCCACTTGACTGTAGGTGTAGCAGGTTTGCAATGAGGTGGTGGTGGTGGTTGTTGGGATGTTTAAGGGGGACTAAACAGCGAAGGTCATCAGTCCCCCATTCCAAAATCAGGCGAGCCGAAAATCTACGGAGCAGATAAAAACCAAAGGGGGAGGAGACGTCCCCCCAGGCGCTAAAAGAACACAAATGCAGTAAGAAACACTACAGACAAGAACAGGACAGAGGAGCACCAGACAGAAAGAAACAGAAGAAAGGAGGATGGCCGGAGACTGGTTGACTGACCATGAGAAAAAAAAAAAAAAAAAAAAAAAAAAGGGAAAGAGTCAACCATCTGACGGCACACCAGAACAGCAACAGACACAAGGACAAATGACACAGAAAGGGAAAGGCGCAGGACCTCCCTAAGTCGAACCATAAAAACGACTACTACGGATAAAATGTAAAGCATTGTCAGCCATGGAGGCATCGTCGGATAAAACCAAAGCCAAAGTGCCCGGGAGATTAAAAGATTGCCGGAGTGTGCGCAGTCGAGGACACTCCAGCAAAATGTGGCCGACCGTCAGCCGGGACCCACACCGACACAAGGGGGGATCCTCCTGACGCAACAGATGGCCGTGCGTCAGGTATGTATGGCCGATGCGCAGCCGACACAGGACTACCAAGTCCCTGCGAGAAGCCCGCAGGGAGGAACGCCACACATCGGTCGTCCCCTTGACAGCCCGCAGTTTATTCGGGGCTGTCATGCCACGCCACTCAGCAGCCCACATCCCAATCAGCTTACGGCGCAACACCATCTGCTGGTTGCGAGCCGTAAGGCCGACCTCCAAAGCCGGGGCGTCGATCGCCCCTTTGGCCAGCCTGTCTACACGTTCGTTCCCTGGGATGCCAACATGACCGGGCGTCCAAACCAAGACCACCGAACGACCAGAACGGGCAATGGCGGAAACAGACTCCTGAATGGAGGACACCAGAGGAGAGGAGGGATAGCAGCGGTCGATGGCCTGAAGGCTGCTCAGGGAGTCACTGCAGATCACGATGGACCTACCTGAGCAGAAACGCATATGCTCAAGAGCGCGCAATATGGCCACCAGCTCTGCAGTAAAAATACTGCAGCCAGCCGGCAAGGAGCGTTGCTCAACATGGGCAGAGTGAGCAAAGGCGTAGGCAGTGCGACGATCAACCAGGGAACCATCAGTGTAGACAGGCTCACAGCCCGGAAATGAGGCGAGGAGCGCAAGAAAATGGTGACGGAGGGCCACAGGCGGAACCGAGTCCTTGGGTCCCTGTGCTAAGTCCAGACGGACGGACGGCCGGGACAAACACCAGGGAGGCAAGGGGGAACGGACCCGGAAGGGAGGCGGAAGAGGGAATGAACCCAATTCCGACAGCAGGGACTGAACGCGGACAGCGACGGAAAGCCCAGACCTAGGTCGCCGTTCGGGCAGATGGAGGACCATGGCAGGGAAAAGCAGGCGACGATTGGGATGGCCTGGCGAGCAATGCACGTGGACAGCATAGTCGGCGAGCAGTCGATGGCGGCGAATCCGCAGCGGGGGAACCCCGGCCTCCACCAGTAGACTATCCACGGGGCTCGTACGAAAAGCGCCAGTTGCAAGCCGGACCCCACAGTGGTGTATGGGGTCTAACAACTTCAACACTGAGGGTGATGCAGACCCATAGGCCAGGCTCCCATAATCAAGCCGAGACTGCACAAGGGCTCTGTACAATCGCAGCAGCGTGCAGCGATCCGCACCCCAAGACGTGTGGCTAAGGCAGCGGAGAGCGTTGAGGTGCTGCCAGCATTTTTGCTTCAGCTGAGTAATATGAGGAACCCATGTGAGCCGGGCATCAAACACGAGTCCCAAGAAGCGGCAAGTGTCCACCACTTCAAGCAGGTGGCCGTCGAGGTAAAGTTCAGGATGAGGGTGGACCGTCCGACGCCTGCAGAAGTGCATAACTCGAGTCTTGGCTGCAGAGAACTGAAAACCATGAGTCAGAGCCCATGATGCTGCCTTCCGAACGGCTACCTGCAGCCTGCGTTCGGCGACTCCCGTAGTCGTGGAGCTAAATGAGATGCAGAAGTCGTCGGCATACAAAGAAGGAGACACCGACCACCCCACGGCTGCAGCCAGACCATTAATGGCCACTAGAAATAAGGACACACTCAACACCGAGCCCTGTGGGACCCCATTTTCCTGTGTATAAGAAGAACTAGAGGCGGCACCGACTTGTACCCGGAAAGAGCGGTGCAATAGAAAGGTTTGAAGAAAAGCCGGGAGCCGACCACGAAGACCCCACCCATACAACGTGGCGAGGATGTGATGCCTCCATGTGGTGTCATACGCCTTCCGCAGATCGAAAAATACAGCAACGAGATGCTGACGTCGGGCAAAAGCCGTACGGACAGCAGATTCCAGCCGCACCAAATTGTCCACTGCAGACCGGCCCCGACGGAAGCCACCCTGGGATGGAGCGAGGAGACCGCGCGACTCAAGGACCCAACACAAACGCCGCCCCACCATACGTTCGAGCAATTTGCACAAAACGTTGGTGAGGGTAATGGGACGATAGCTGTCCACCGCCAGTGGGTCCGCACCAGGCTTCAAGATGGGGACAATAACACCCTCTCGCCATTGCGACGGGAACACGCCTTCGCTCCAAATGCGATTAAATATCGCGAGAAGGTGTCTCTGGCAGTCCCTGGAGAGATGCTTCAGCATCTGCGCGTGGATGCAGTCTGGGCCTGGTGCTGTATCAGGGCAATCGGCGAGGGCAGCGAGGAATTCCCTCTCGCTGAAAGGAGCATTGTATGTTTCAGAACGACGCGTGTGGAATGAGAACGGCGTCCGCTCGGCTCGCTCCTTTAGAGAGCGAAAGGCGGGGGGATAGGAGGCAGTCGCAGAGCTCTGAGCAAAGTGCGCGGCAAGCCGTTCAGCAATGGCAGCAGCGTCCGTGCAGACAGCGCCGTCCAAGGAGAGCCCAGGGACACCCATTGGGGTCTGGTATCCATAAATCCGCCGGATCCGGGACCACACAAGTGAGGGGGAGACATGGGAGCCCAAGGATGAGACATACCTCTCCCAGCACTCCTGCTTACGCCGTGCAATAAGACGACGGGCCAGGGCACGGAGCCTCTTAAAGGCGATGAGGGTCTCGAGAGACGGGTGCCGCCTATGCCGCTGGAGAGCCCGCCGACGGTCGCGAATAGCCTCAGCAATCTCCGGCGACCACCAGGGTACAGCCTTCCTCCGAGGGAGGCCAGAAGATCGGGGGATGGCAGCCTCGGCCGCTGAAATGATGGATGTGGTTAAAACACGGACCACCTCGTCAATGTCACCCTGTGGGGGAGACTCAATGGCAGCAGCAGAAGTAAAAGCCGGCCAGTCTGCCCTGTGGAGAGCCCAGCAGGGCAGGCGCCCAGAAGAACGACTCTGGGGTAGTGACAAATAGATGGGAAAATGGTCACTACCGCACAGGTCAGGGTTCACCCTCCAGTGGAGGGATGGGACAAGTCCGGGGCTGCAAAGAGAGAGATCGATGGCCGAAAACGAGCCATGGGCAACACTGAAATGCGTGGGAGCACCGGTGTTCAAGAGGCTAAGGTCGAGCTGAGCCAACAAATGCTCCACGGCCCGACCGCGGTCATCAGAGACAGTCCCACCCCATAGAGGGTTGTGGGCATTGAAATCGCCCAGAAGCAGCAAAGGTGGCGGGAGTTGAGCCAGCAGCGCAGCCAAGACATGTCGGGGGAGCTCCCCATCCGGAGGAATGTAAACAGAGCAAACAGTAATAGCCGGCGAGAGCTCAACCCTGGCAGCAACTGCCTCTAAAGGCGTCTGAAGGGGTACTGGCGAACTACAGACAGAGTGGTGAACAAAGAGGCAAACACCACCTGACGCTCGATGACAGGCAGCACGGTTCTTATAGTATCCCTGATAACCGCGAAGGGCGGGGGTCCGTAGTGCAGGAAACCAAGTTTCCTGCAGAGCAATGCAGAGAACAGGGGAATCACTCAGAAGCATCCGGAGCTCAGGCAGGTGGCGGAAATAACCGCCGCAGTTTCATTGGAGAATGGAAGCAGGAAGGGACTGGGAGGGCGTGAATGCGACTAAGAGGCAGACAGCGCTTCAGAGCCAACTGCCGCCACTGGGGGAGAGTCAGCTGAGTCCATAGGAGAGGCCCCCAAGGGTTCCGTGAGGGCGAGATCCGCGGCAGAGGCGAGGATCTCCACCTCATCCCCGGAGCCGGGACTATGTACAGCAGGCGGTGCTGAAACCGCCGGAACGTCCTTCTTCCTGGACACATTCCGTTCCTTCTTCTCGCGTCTGCCCTTAGGGTGAGAGGGCTGGGAAAGCTTCTCTGAAGGAGCGTCGGAGGCTGACGACGACGCAGAAGTCCTACGACCAGCAGGTGGCGGAACCTTCAGCCACTGGCTGACATCTAGCTGGGAAGGAGAAGAAACGGAGGAAGGGAGAGCCCCGAGGGACCCCTTCCGCGAGAGAGGAACCGGCGGAGGCAACGCCGCCGGAGAAGGAGGGGGAGGAATCGAGCCTCCCAGTTGTGGAGCAGATGTCACTCCCGAAGTAAGCTTGGGGGGAGCGACAGAAGAGGGTTTGCCCCCAACTGCTAAGGGGGCAATAGAGGAAGGCTTGCCCCCAGGCACGAGGGGGGCAGACAGAGATACATGGCCCCGAGGGCCCACTGAAGGCGGCACAGATGAGGCGACAACCGTCGCTCGCGTGGGCGACGATAACGTGGCTGCAGCATAAGATGGTCGAAGGGAAGCAGGATACAACCTCTCATATTTCTGTTTAGCCTCTCGATAAGTAAGCTGGTCCAGGGTCTTAAATTCCATTATCTTCCGCTCCTTATGAAGAACGGGGCAATCCGGCGAGCATGGAGAGTGGTGCTCCCCACAGTTGACACATACAGGCGGGGGCGCACATGGAGAATCGGGATGAGAGGGGCGTTCGCAATCTCGACATGTAGCGCTGGATGGGCAACGGGAGGACATATGCCCAAACTTCCAGCACTGGAAGCACCGCATCGGGGGAGGGACGTATGGCTTCACGTCGCAACGGTAAACCATTACCTTGACCTTCTCGGGCAAGACATCACCCTCGAAGGCCAAGATAAAGGCACCGGTGGCCACCCTGTTTGTCTTGGGTCCTCGATGGACACGACGGACAAAATGCACACCACGCCGTTCCACGTCGGCTCTCAGCTCGTCATCGGATTGTAACAAGAGGTCACGATGATAAATAATCCCCTGGACCATATTTAAGCTACTGTGGGGAGTGACGGTAACAGGGACGTCACCCAGCTTATCACACAAGAGCAACGCTCGTGACTGGGCTGGGGAGGACGTCTTGAGGAGGATGGACCCATTCCTCATTTTTGACAACCCTGCCACTTCCCCAAACTTATCCTCCAGGTGTTCCACAAAAAACATAGGCTTCGTCGGAAGAAAGGAGTCACCATCAGTCCTGCTGCAGACAAGGTATTGCGGTACATAAGGCTCCCGCTTGGCACTAGATCGGCGTCCCTCCCATGGCGCAGCCAACGAGGGGAACGTCTGAGGGTCATATTGCGCAGCATCGAAGTCGACTCTACCTTGCTTAGAGACGCTGGTGGCCGTGCGACCACCAGCTTGGTGTGATTTATTGCGCTTCATTGCGCCACATCCGCCCAGATGCCACCTACTCCGAACGAGGGCTCTCCCCAAGGGCGCCACCCAGCCAAAGCAACGGGTACCTGGCCGATATCCCATTGCCCGGAGTCCCCGTGCCCCAGACAAGATGGGCACATACTCCTTGGCATGCATGGGGAGGAAACAGCTCTGGCATCTGTAGTGCGATCCCTGCGTGGTCAGGGGGCTACCACCAAGAGGGTACATGACGACCCCACCACAACGGACTGGCTACCGTGCTGGAGTTTAGGTGTTGAAAGGGTCCACAGTTGTCGTAGGCGCTAAGAAGAAGAGTGCGCACAAGGCGAGGAGGAGACAACCCAGAAGATGTTGGGCGTAGTCCCCCCCACACGACAATAGGTAACATGCAAGATGGTGGAGCATGATGGACAAATACAAAAACACTACGTAAGGTGTCCTTCCCCAAATGGCACGCACTGACGACGGAAATTTGGAAGAAAAAAGGAGGTCAAACCCAAGAGGGGACCATCACAGAAGGCCGAAACGTTTGAGACTCCTTTTAGTCGCCTCTTACGACAGGCAGGAATACCGCGGGCCTATTCTTACCCCCGAACCCGCAGGGGGGTTGCAATGAGGAGTGAGTTACTTTGTTTTCTCTAAATGTTTATAAATGTCCGATTTGTCCAGATTACATAAAAGTGTTTCAATCCTAAATTTCCAGTTGCTGAAGTTCATGCCATTAAATAATGGTATGCTGTATCTCCTGGGCTATGTTTGGATTATGTAAGGATTTTTATTAATTAGTTGTTCCACCTTTATTTGTTTTACTGTAAAACCTGGCACCTGGGCCCATAACCTGTTGTTAATGCTAGAAATTACCAGGTGTTTAGATAAGTAATATCAATTTATTAGCTATCACAATTACAACCACAGTATAACCATGAAGATAAAATAAAGACTGAAAAAGAAAAACACACATAGAAAAACAAAGAGAAAATAATCCAAACCCTTATTAAATTGTCATCAGTTCAACAAATTCTTTATGAGCTCTGGACTGGTATAGTTAAGTGTATTGTAAAGAAGAATGAGAATGGCAGGGACCAGATTTTTTTGATACCCTATCTTGAATAAATATTACAAGCTGACTCATCATTGACAATCTTAATGTATAGTCCCATTTGTGTCTTCCTTTATATTCTTAGGCACATAAAGTCATCAAGTGAACCAAGTGACTATTAGAGTAATGTGCAATCAGCAACTTTAGTACACTGGAACTTGTTTATTTTGTATATTTTCATTCACAGCACATGGTTTTATAATTTTGTGCATTAGAATTTTGTCAAATTATATTCTTAACTCAAAAATCCTGGCTGTTCTTATTGGTAATTAACACAGCAGTTAGGAACTTTTACTCTGAACTCGCAGTACATGTATTTGCTTGTAAGGTTTGTGGAAGAAAGATTTTAAACAGAAGTGGAGCATTCATTTACTAACACACTGCAAGCACATCATTAACTATTAATTAGAAATACTGCAGCACAGAACACACATATAGAAATGGTATCCACAAGATCTGAAAGTAGTTAGGAACTACTGGTTTTCAAACCAAAGTAGAGTGGTGTCGCCATTCCCCACTCCACCACATACCAGCTCATAGGCACACCACATACATCTTTAACACAATATGAATACAATCAGGATTTTTCATGTTTTTTATTTCATTTGCATATGATTACAAGCATGTTCAATAAAAGACAAAAAAAAATAAAAAATAAAAAATGCTGGTGTACAGTATAAGCGGGTATATCAAAATCAACACTCAAGATACAAGGGTAAGTCAAATGAAAACATTAAATATTTTTTTTAGTGTTATTTATTTTTCAACATAATCTCCCCTACACTCAATGCAAGTTCTCCAGCACTTACAAAGTGCATAAATTCCTTTAGAAAAAAATTCTTTAGGTGGTCCGCACAACCACTCATGCACCGCGTGGTGTACCTCTTCATCAGAACAGAACTTTCCGCGTCTTTAAGTGGTACAAACATATGGAAATCACTTGGGACAACGTCTGGTGAGTATGGAGGATGAGGAAGACATTCAAAATGCAGGTCTGTGATTGTTGCAACTGTTGTACGGGCAGTCTGGTGCCCTGCATTGTCATGTTGCAAACGGACACCTGCTGACAGCAATCCATGTCACTTTTATTTGATTGCAGGCCGCAGATGATTTTTTAGGAGATCTGTGTATGACGCACTGGTGACAGTGGTCCCTTTAGGCATGTAACGCTCCAAAATGACACCTTTTCCATCCAAAAAGGGAGTCAGCATAACCTTCCATGCTGATGGTTCTGTTCGGATATTCTTTGGTTTTGGTGAAGAGGCATGGCGCCATTCCTTGCTCGCTCTCTTCGTTTCTGGTTGGTGGAAGTGAACCCAGGTTTCTTCCCCAGCAACGATTCTTGCAAGGAAGCCATCACCTTCTCGT
Source organism: Schistocerca piceifrons (assembly GCF_021461385.2). Taxonomy (NCBI): domain Eukaryota; kingdom Metazoa; phylum Arthropoda; class Insecta; order Orthoptera; family Acrididae; genus Schistocerca; species Schistocerca piceifrons. The sequence goes on along the minus strand of NC_060149.1, from coordinate 831,225,412 downwards.
TCAAAGTGTCGAAGAAGTTCTTCACAAGCATCAACATGTCGTTCTCTCATTTCAGGAGTCAGCTGCCGTGGCTCCCATCTTGCAGACACTTTGTGAAACTGGAGCACATCATGTACACTGTGGTGTGCTGACCCATGACTAATCTGTAAACATGCTGCAATGTCATTCAGTGTCACTCAGTGGTTTTCCTTCACTACGGCTTCAACTGCTGCAATGTTCTGTGGAGTCACAACTCATTGTGCCTGACCTGGACGAGGAGCATCTTCCACTGAAGTCACACCATTTGTGAACTTCCTACTCCATTTGTAGACTTGCTGCTGTGACAAACATGCATCACCATACTGAACCTTCATTCATCAATGAATTTCAATAGGTTTCACACCTTCACACTGCCCAAAAACCAAATAACAGAACGCTGTTCTTCCCTGGTGCAAGTCGCAAGTGGAGCAGCCATCTTTATAGTGATACTGCGACGGTATGTGTGCATCTGCACTATGCTGCCACCTACAGGCCATTCTGCACGCTGTTTGTAGCATGCTTACCAACTTACAGGATAACGGCGTGAAATTTTGATTTGTTATTACAAATTTAAGGTTTTCATTTGACTCACCCTCATACATTTCTTGAAAGAATTTTATTGCTATAATTATTCTTACAGTAATGTAAATTACTACCTTATGCTATAGAATGAGAAATAAGTTTTACTATTTTGTTATGATCCATCTTCTGTAACCTCCTGATTCCGCTTCAACAAAGAATGCCTTTGAAATGGGTGAAAAGCAAATTTTGCAAAAACTAGTTTTATCGATGTTCCTATAAAAAATAAATAAAAACCTTCATATTAGTCTGGAATTTGTAACATGGCTCAGAAGACATCTGTTATATTGACACAGTTATTAAGAAAGCAATAGTAATTATCATCCAGGAATGATAAATCAGTTTTACTTAACAAGGAGCTGCCAGATTTCAATTAGTGAGGTTCTCAACAGTATACATTAATGGCAGAATTATACCACTTCCAGTTAGGGCCAGAGACTATTACATACAAGACCATTCCTGCAGCAAGACATGGGAAATGATGTAGTTCACAGTTATTACAACATGCAGTTGAAGGTATTATAAGTATTACTTTGAACACAAAATTTGTGGCAGGTAGTGAAGTCTACAGCTGTTACTATTTTCGTCAAGATTCTGGCATGCTGCACCGAAATGTAGAAGTAACTCAGCAAAGGCATTTAGCCAGTGTGATTTCAAAGAGATGAAAACTGGAATATGAAATGGTTGCAGAATAGCTGGAGAGAGAGAGAGAGAGAGAGAGAGAGAGAGAGAGAGAGAGAGAGAGAGAGAGAGAAATGGAAATGTACTATACATTTCAAGTTCTGTGAGGCAAGTTCATCAGGTAAAATGACTGCAGTTAGATTTTCGTATTTCCCCCAATTTTAAAAATGTCTGTGTGTCAGCAACCATACAAGAATATAATTTGTATAATACACCCAACTGGCTGCAACAAAATTTTACTTTGACCTGGTTTCAACACTGACTATGGGTGTCTTCATCAAAAAGTCCGAAACAATTATATGTAGTAACAGATGAACAAAATTATGAGGAAAATGCTAGTCATATAAAATAACTCCACAATAGATCACCTTTAAACCATATAAAAATTACAGACATTGGAATTGACATAAAATTGGTAATTGTCAGTAAAATTATAGTTATGTGTAGCATGCTGCAGAATAGAAATGCATGCAATATCTTTAAGCTTCACTTTAAGGGCTCTCAATTTTAAATGAATATGTCTATTAGAATTTATGGTGGTGTGTGATCTGTCGTAACAATAATATACATAGTATAGAGTTTTGTTTGTTAGTGATGATACCAAATTAATATGTTATATTAGGCTATGGGTAAAATCACAAAGATACAATCATTCCAACAACTGTGAGGTATGTATTAAAGTGCAAGTGCAGTGTTGTATTTAGGACTAGTATACACTGCAGATTTAATTTAAAAGCTGTGTGCATATTAGTTGTTACTTGCAACTATGACATAACAGCGTACACAACTGTGCTGTATGCAGTTTAATCCTACAATTATAAATGGTACTGGAAATCTGATTCAAATTTAACTTTCATTCAAATATTTTGAGTTGTTAAGTAACAAAGTTCTTCAACTACAGCCGCTGAAGCATTAACTGATGAAACTTGCAAAATGCAATAGGGGACACGCAACAGAACTGAAGATATTACTGTAAATTTGCATTTCGAAGACAAGAAGAAGCTGAAATAGAAGGTAAGAGTTACAAAAATGTCACTGTTGATGTTAAGAAAATTCATACTCAAATTTGTGTTGCTCCAAATAGCTTATATTTTATGTTGACTGGCTGGTATATAAAATAATGTTCCCTCTACACAGATAACAAAGGAGGCAGGTAAGAAAGGTCCTGTCGAGAGGACATTGAACGTATTTCTGCATCCAGATCAGATAAAGGTTTTGAAAAGATACATAGGTCTTGTAAATGAAGAATTTAGTAGTGCTGGAGCTTGCTGGCCATGCTGCAGTTTTTGTGATGTGATGTTTGACAATACACTGAAAACAGATTGTGACATATTTTTTAACAAGGAATCCTACACATCCTAACAAACTGAATGCAACAGAACGTTTATTTAATCAAGGTCCTTAAGTTATGTATGTTTTAAGTGATATGGATGCTAGCAATGTTGCCAGGTGGAGTATTCTTGGAATTCATTCTACTTACTTACTTATTCTACTAACTTACTTAAGTGAGTTGTAACATTAATCTCCCTTGTTTGCCTAAAGAGAACTTACATTTTGCTGTAGATGTACCACATATCTAAAAGGATATAATAAGCTGGTTGCTGCTGTAAAATGTAATTGGCCTTAAGGGCACAGTGGAACAAAATGCTTTGAATTTTAAAGTTAAACTCTGAGTTTCGTTAAAATGAAAATGTACAATTTTCCAGGAAAAAGTAGGCAATAGAATAAAAATCTGTATCAGTATTTGGAATTTTAGTGTCACCCTTTCTGTATCCTACTGTTACGTGAAATATCAATTTGAAATGAAATAGTTAAAATCAAAGGTAAGACTAAATGGAGTATGCTAGCTATTAGGAACAGTTGACTGTTGCCAGGTTTATTCTCATTAGACCATATTTAATTTGTAGCTAAACATTTAAGCAGTCATTTGTACCTTGCCATGGAAAAAAAAAGTCTTTGGCCATTGGACCTACATTATTTAGTCTGTTCTGGTTTTTCTTTAAATGTTTTGGTAATAAAAAAAGAGATCACTTTGCAGTTATTGAGTTGCTGCTGAAATTGTTGATTTTTACATGAGACAGCTCCCACATTAATGTGAAATTGTTTTTGTTATGGGTGTTCCTCCTTAATGAAATGCTAAAACACAATAAATTTTATGGCCTTTCATTTTTTCAGCTTCTGTCTTCCCAGAAACTTATTAAGTTAGCACTGGGTTTCTTCTTCCTCTCCCATGTCCACTTCTTTCTTTTCTTTTTTGGATGTTTGCTCAAATTTATGATTACTTTGTAATTTTTCCTGTGTCATATCTTCAGTAGAGATGTTCCATTTCTTGAGGTCTCCAATGGTTTCCTTTATCCACTTCTTTTTCATTGTATTAGTAGTTACTACGTTAAATATCTTCTTGATCAGCCTGTCTTTGTTTATTCTATGCATGTGTCTGTAACTTTGCCTTCTTTTACTGCTGTTTGTAATCATTTCTGTCTGTTTGTGAAGTTCTTTTGTTAATCTCTTTAACTAGATCTCCTCTTTCTAAAGTGGCACATTGATGTGTATCAGTATTTCCCTCTGTTGTTTTTCTGAAGCCTAGCTATTCATTCTTCCCTTGGCTACAGTTATGCCCACAGTGTACAAAGCCTCTGTTAAGACTCCTGTATTACAATGTCTTAATTTGACATTAATGGATATAATACTATCATTATAATGGTTCCATGAAAACCTGTATACTTCCTGTAGTTTTGTGATTCTTTCTTCATTGGATGTCAAGTTCAGTACTGTTTTCTGTATATCTCCCATGTACTGGAAAATTTTTACGGGTGTTATCTTTCTGTACTCTGTTTCAAGTGGGGTATCTGTGGATTTTGTGCCTGCATACTGTGATTTTTCATACGAGATTTGTAGTCATGTCTTGGCTAAGGTTTTGTGTACTGTCTAAGAGCTTCTTTGGCTTCCTTTCCGCTATTTGTTACGACGGCTATATCATTTGCAAAAGCCAGAATTTTAAATTGACAATTCTATCCTGCCCCCCCCCCCCCAATCTTCTATTGATTCTTTTGTTCCATGCCCTGATTATTTCCTCTAAAGCTGCATTCAATAAAATGGGTGATAGGCCAGTTCCTGGTCTCACTCTTGTTTTCATATGGAATAATTCCAACATCTCTCACATGCACTCACTTTGGATGTTAAATTTGTAAATATATCGTGGATTAGCTTTCTAGTCTTCTTATGCACCTTCACTTCTTCCAGTGTGTTGAAGACTGTTTCTTTACCTCTAGATTCGTACACTTTCTTGAAGCCTATGAATGTTATTGTGGCTTTCCTGGACATCCTTGTTAATATTGTTCTTAGGCACCAGAACTGTTAACTGCATGATCATCCCTTTCTGAACTCTTCTATCACTGAGTCCATCTGAGGCTCCAACCAATTTAACAAGGCTTTGAACAGAACTTCATATGTGACAGGTAGTAGTGAAATTCCTCTGTTATTAGGGCCTGTTTTGTCTCTTTTCTTGTTGTGGAACGAGTGTATTAGGGCAGACTTTCGTTCTTCTTCACAAATGTGAAACATATACTGTTCACCCAAGATACTGATGCAAGATTCAGATGTCACAAAATGGCTAATTTACTCTCTCTTTATTTTAAACAAATATCTCAGAAAGTAAACACTGTCATTTTCACTCTCACAAATTTATGTACAAAAACTGCACAAGTAATAGACGACACATTTGGAACAGTTTTTCCTGGTACTTCACCAGCAAACATGATAACGTCGTCATGATGATGATGATGATGATGATGATGATACTGCTGCATCAGATTTTGTTAGCACGATGAAACACATTGTGACGAAGCAAGCTGGGATAATTTTACTTCGCCTCCTGTTTTGCCATCTGCCTCCTTAAAATTCATTTTCTTCACTTTTGAACTAATTACCATTAACATCTGCATTTTCATAAAAGGGAAAATGCTGGCCATCAGTTTTAAAGAATATAACACCAGATCTAATTTTGTGCTAGTTTTATGTATGTAATTGATTTTCTAATTTATTTTGATTATGCCTAGTTAGTTATAGGGTGAAATCAGTAATTGTTTTGTGACTTAAATTCTACTGTTGACTTATAAACAAATATAAATAGTATAATAATTATAAATGCTTGGAACATGAAACACTAGCATTCTTTAAGTATTTATTTGACTCTATTCGAAAACATGTTAGCAAAGCCAGCCCTTAATTAATTTCAAAGTAATTAACAGTTTTGTCAAAAGTAGTCTGCCCCTAAGGTAAGTCTTTCCGCTCCCGGGATTGGAATGACTCCTTACCCTCTCCCTTAAAACCCACTTCCTTTCGTCTTCCCCTCTCCTTCCCTCTTTCCTGATGAGGCAACAGTTTGTTGCGAAAGCTTGAATTGTGTGTGTATGTTTGTGTTTGTTTGTGTGTCTATCGACCTGCCAGCGCTTTTGTTCGGTAAGTCACCTCATCTTTGTTTTTATATATAATTTTTCCCACGTGGAATGTTTCCTTCCATTATATATATATATATATATATATATATATATATATATATATATATATATATATATATATATATATATATATATATATATATATATATATATTAATTTCATGATTAAAACAAATAATTCGTCTTAACCCCTGTAGTAGAAGAAACTGTTAAAAAGAACCAATTTTTCGATGTATTCAGTTAATTTAATGAGTTAAATTTTAATTGTAATTTCTGTAAATAAAAACTTCGAACAATGTGCAGTTTCAGTAACTATTATTGTGGGGATATATAAGGGCCCAATTTTGGGTCCCAAGACAGTCAGTCCACGGGCAAGTTTCAAACAAGGAACCTGTATTGGTTAGAACAACAACAATGCATCTGTGAAAAAAGTGCAACACAATTAGGCCATGTGTTAAAACAATGACAGTGTCTGTTCCACACATACTTTGTTATTCTTCAAGACTTGTGTGGTTAGGTTTTTACTGCTTGCAGATGTTCAACAGTAAACTATTGTAGCTGTATGTGGATGTTCGCCTGCAAACTATTAATGAGGCTTATCGAAAGTTAAACAATTGTGTACTGGCCATATTAAATGTGTATATGGGGGGATTGTGAACAGTGAAAGTAAACAACTGTGAAAAGCAACTATGCACCTGTTGGCTACATTATTTACAATAGTCAGTATCTAAATTACAAACCCCAAATTTCAGCCAATGTTGAGACCGAGGACAATCAATGAAGAAATAAAGCAGGTGAATGTCACAACATGTTATTCAATTTTTCTCTAATTTATAATCATTTTATCTGAAATGTAGGTATGGTGTGCTGTGACATGACATAAGTAATGTCTAACCAATAACACTTCATAGTAGTCATTGTTGCTTAATTACTTCGTTAGTTTTAAGGAGACATTTGCACCAACAAAACAAAATGCAAGATCCTTATTGCTGTAAATTTAGTATGACTATGGTCCCATTTGCAAATATGATTGGTTTGTGAGCATCAACATTATGCTTAGATTTTTAATTTATAGAAGGAAAATAGGGGATCATATGACAAAGTCTAGCAACAGGGTGTTGGACATATAAGTGCAGTTTTTTTAGTGGTGACTGAGGATCTACATCTACAAATATACTCCACTAGCCACCAAGTGGTGTGTGGCGGAGGGCACTATCTGCACCAAAGTCATATCCCCTGCCCCTCCTGTTCCACTCGCAGATCACGCGAGGGAAAAACGACAGAACGCCTCAGTATGAGCTCTAATTTCCGTTGTCTTTGAATAGTGATCACTGCGTGATTTGAAAGTTGGTGGTAATAATATGTGCCCTACATCCTCGGCGAAGATCGAATTTTGGAATTTAGTGAGCAGCCCCTTCAGTTTAGTGCGTCATCTATCTGCAAGTGTGTCCCACTTCTAACTGCCTGTGAGATTTGTAACACTCCCCCAATGGCTAATGTACCAGTCACAAATCTTGCCACTCTTCTTTGGACCTTCTCAAGCTCTTTAATCAAACCTAACTGGTAAGAGTCACTACAGATGAACAATTTGCTAAGACTGGATGAACTAAAGTATTGTAAGCAATTTCCTTTGTTGAAGGACTGCATCGCTTGAGGATTTTACCAATAAACTGCAGTCTCGAGTTCACCTTACCCATTACTTGTTTAATCTGATCATTCCATTTGAGATCATTTCAAATAGTAACACCCAGATACTTTACGGGTGTTACCGCTTCCAAAGACTGGGCATTTATTTTGTACTCTTACATTAATGGGGATTTTCGCTCTGTTATATGCAGTAGGTTACACTTACTAATATCGAGAGATAACTGCAAGTCATTACACCATGCATTTATTTTCTGCAATTCCTCATTGATTTGTTCACAAATTTTGTGTGATACTACTTTCCTGTAGACTACAGCATCATCGGCAAACAGTCTAATGCCGCTGTCAATACCATCAACCACATCGTTTATGTAAATTGTACAAAGCAGTGGTCCTATTACACTGCCTTGGGGCACACCTGATGTTACGCTTGTTTCTGTTGAAGTCTCCCCATTCAGAATGATATACTCCTTTCTGTCTGTTAGGAAACTTCCTATCCAACTGCATATGACATCGGATAGACAGTAAGCGCACACTTTTTGGAGCAAGTGACAGTGCGGAACTGAGTCTAACACTTTTGTAAATCAAGGAATATGGCATCAACCTGGGAGCTGGTATCTAGAGCCTGTTGTATATCACGCACAAAGAGGGCCAGCTGTGTCTCACATGACCGCTGTTTCCTAAAACCGTGCTGGTTTCTGCAGATGAGCTTCTCACAGTCTACAAAGTCCATATGTCTGAACACAAAATCTGTTCCGTGATTCTACAACAAATTTATGTCAGTGAAATTGGCTGCTGATTATGTGCATTCGATTTTCTACCCTTTTTATAGATTGCTATGACCTGGGCCTTCTTCAAGTCCTGTGGAACTTTCCACTGTTCCAATGACCTCCGATAGATGATTGATAAAAATTGTGCTATATTTGTAGCATAGTCAACACTAAATCTTATGGGGATACAGTCTGTGCCAGATGCCTTCCTGCCATCTAAGGATCTTAACTGTTTTACAGTCCCAAATACACTCACCATTATGGCAGCCATCCTTGTGTTTGTTCGGTAATTGAAAGGGGGAATGGTGCTGCAGTCTTTTACCATAAACGAGTTTTTGAAAGCTAGGTTTAGAATTTCGGCCTTCAGTTTATCATCATCCATTACATTATCTATACTGTCGGCAAGAGAAGGTATTTACTTATTTGTAGCATTAGTAGATTTTACATACGTACAAACTTTTTTGGGGTTATTTTTAGAATCTGCAGATAAAATATTGCTTTCAAATTTGTTAAAAGAATCTCTCATTGACCTTTTGACAGCTGCTTTCATTTCACACAATTTCTGTTTGTCAGCGAGGCAATGACTACTTTTAAAATGACTGTGCAAAATTCTCTGCTTTCTCAGCAACTTCGTAATACGTTTGTTGAACCAAGGTAGATCCTTTCCCTCCCCTATATTTTTACTAGATACACATCTCTTGCACATGGTGGACAATACCTCTAATTCCAACCAAAGATGCTCAATATCTTTGTGTCCCATGGTGAATGCTTGGAGCTGATTATGAAGATATTCACTAATGGCTCTTAATTGCTTTCCCAAACAAGGAAACTATGCTCCCCCCCCCCCCCCCCCTCCAACATAGAAGCCACAATGACATTATGGTTGCTAATACCTCCTTCTAGATTAACTTCCTCAAAAGAGATCAGGTCTGTTTGTCACCAAGATACCTAACATGTTCCAATCTCAAGTTGGTTTTCTAACCAATTGCTCAAGGCTGTATGTTGCGAGTCCTCCTAGAATAACTTCAGAGAAGTCTTTGCTTCTGCCGCCTGTGATAAATGTGTAATTTTCCCAGTCAGTGGATGCCAGATTAAAGTCTCCACCTATAACTAATGGATAATTTGGATATTTATTTCTTATGTACTCGAGACTTTCCCCTGAAACATTCTGCAATATTTGTTGTGGATGCTGGTGGTCTATAAAAACATCCTAATACAATGGTCACTCCTTGCCTGATTGACAGCTTTATCCAGACTATTTCACAGTCCAACCCATTATCGATCCAACTGCATCTAAGCAGCTTTTAACTGCAATGAACACACCACCTCCCATAGCATCAGTCCTATCTTTCCTAAACATTGTCCAATCAGAGGTCAATATTTCACTGCTATTTATGTCTTGTTTCAACCAGCTTTTGGTACCTAATACAATATTGGCATTACTACTGTTTATTTCAGAGAGTAACTCTGGGATCTTGTTACAAACACTTCGACAATTTAGTAACATGAGATTTAGCATATTTAAATCCTTTGGAATGACCTAACAATTTTTACAGTTGGCACACCCACATCAGTGTCATGAACTGGTAATTTTTCAGGCCAACATTTTGTTTCACGTGGGGAGGAACCTAATCTAAAAAAAACCCATGTGCACACCACAAGTACTGTGCTACCCATGTAGCCGCTTCCTGTGTGTAGTGCATCCCTGATCTATCAAGGGGTGTCCTACAACCTTTCACCACATTGCGTAAGGTCGAGGAACCTACAACCATTTTCGCCACAGTCGACTTAGCCTCTGGTTTAGATTCTCCACCTGACTCCAAACGAGAGGACCCCGGTCCACCCTGGGTACGATGCTGCAAATCAGCAGCTTGGCTTCCACTCCTCGTGAGATGGAGGCTGCCTTCGCCAATTTAGCCAGACATGGAAAGGACCCAAGGATTTCTTCAGAACCTCAACTGGCATCGCTGGTGCCAGCATATGCAATAATCTGCAGCTGGGTGCACCCCACACAATCGATAGCCACCAAAAGAGCCTCTTCCACATCCCGGACAAGGCCCCCCCCCCCAGCAAGCACACCAAGTGAACATTGGACTACTTCCCTGCCCTAGGTGCTATGACCCTGAGGGGGCTCCATGACCCGCCTAACACTGGAACTCCCAAAAACTAACGAACCCCTACCCCCACGTGTCTGTCCGGACCTTGCTGAAGGAGTACTGGTGTACTTAACAATATTAAATCAGTATTTACTTCATTTACAGACTAATGATTATAGCTATTAGTAGTATTATGTTTTTACGTTGGTCAGTGCATGTGGTAAGAGCAAGCCATTAATGATTATTTTCCCCTGAGCAGGGGGTCAGGTGTTGAACTATGGACACAAAATGGTTATTCAATACTGCCAGGCATAGGCCATTTAGTGGTGCAGTTACGACCATGCAGAAAACATCAAGTAGTAAATTATGTGACTTGTTTGTGGAAGGACTGTTAGATACAGAGAAAACACAAACAACATACTGAAGTGGGTACATATTAAGGTACAATATCTGGTGGTGGTGGTGGTTAAGGAGTGGCAACAGGAAGTGAATCTGGCCATCCTTTACCACTAACATTGGCAGATCCAGATTAACATACCCACCCTGTGAAGGTACTGAATAAGGTCAGGAAGATGATGATCCAATATTACATCAGAGCATACTTGACAATTGTGTGCCAATTTTTAACCCACTGCTTGTCAAATTTTCTTCAAAAAGAAATTTAAGTAGCTGTACAGTGTTTGTCAGTGGCTCAGACTTCAGTCTAAAACAAACATGGAAAATCTGTTGCTTAAAGTACAGAAACAGTGCACGAGATAGTGTGTTCATGTACCTAATTACACATATTTGATTTTGATGATATACAGACAATGAAAATTAATTGTGAAAGTATTTTCTGTACGGTTCCTGAACTCGTCCTAACATGGGGTCCTTTCTAATAACCCTTTCAGTCTGAAGTGTAGCATACAAAATAATCATGCTGGACAGAACCTTCTTGCAAAGTGTTATTACTCCCTTTTATGAAACCACTGTTCTGTAAAGGTGCATACTAACCCACAGAAATACTATTCTTAAGCCGAGTTTTCACAAGCAACAGATGTACTGCCACAGCAAGCAGCATGCTGGCTGATAAAGCAGTGGCATTGAGTGCTTCTGTTTCCACATGCTCCCTTCAAGTTTCTTGTTGCACTGTTTTTCAATATGGCATGAGCTGTGTTTATTCGTATGGACACTGATGATGTCAGTTAGATTATAGCATTACAGCTGAGCTAAGAGTTCACTATGAAAAGAATGTTGGATTTGGAAATGCATTCTCCACAGAAGTAGTGAAATGCCATCAAACATATTTATAAATGAAGTGGCACTCATAAAGAGAGAGCCATTTGTGAATCACTTCAGAACAACAAAAGCCAATTTTGAGTTACTGCAGAGCTGACTAAAACTCTATTAAAAAATTGGTTACGTTAGAGATGCAGTTCTGACTCAAGTGAAACTAGAAGTGAGACATTAATATCTGACACCTGGTGATGACCTATGGCTTTCCAATATTTATATAGTGTTCTCAGAAGTACAATTCCAAAATTTTCCTGTGACGTGCTTTATGCTATTTATGATGCCATAAAGATTCACTGAAAAGTGTTTTCACTATTGCACAGCACAACTGTTAAATAAGATGAAATATTAATTATTCTATACAGAATTTTGGAGTTATGCTTTGTGCAAGTGCATTAACAGACACTGCAACATAGTTGATTTCCTTTATTAAAAGCTACACTCAAGCTGAAATTCTACTGCCACCAGAAACCTTGTTACTTCCTTTATCAAATCCTCTAGGCAATAATTTAAGAACATCAAAGTTGTCAGTGCTAGAATCTGGATATACTGCCAGTTTTGCATTAATTTTCACCACTTTTAAAATGAACTGAGCTGCTGTAAAACTACAAATCACATTTCATCAATTACTCAATAACACTTGGCTTACTCTCACACAAATCTTATCCATGCATCATATAATGGAACCATTCTGTAGTTCCGCCACATAAATTAACCATTATGTACTCATAACTCCAATGGAAAAACCAATAACTATCGGCAACCTTAAAAGTAGAAAGTTTAATATTAATGTTCCTGTTCTAATACACACTTCGTTGTCATGGTTCAGGACACATACCACTTTGAATAAAAACAAACACTGTCATAGTTTCTAGGTACTCACGATACATAATTAAATCATAATTCTCATAATTTTAGTGTCTTTTTTTGTATTGGCTTAAACACAGTAATAGCATTATTTTTATTGAACATTGACAACTACCTCACTTGTTTATTTTCTCTTGACTCCGCAGCATGGCAGATGTCTTGCAATGACATAATAAAAAATGGAAATTTACCAGCTGCTATAATTGTTAATTGCTAGATGTTTTACATTAACAATAGGCCTATTTCGGCATTATCGCCATCTTCAGGCTATCTGCAGCCAAATATGCTTTGTTAAAAGTATATAACTAATAACAATTGTTTTACTAAGTGCTAGTCAGTCTTGTAATATTATTTCTACACAGGGCTTTTCCAACTGCTGCCAAATTTTTAAATATTTAACTTAATTATCTCTATTAATTGCTGCTGTTTGCAAATGTAAGCTAAATCTTATCACTTGTTTATATTATTGTGGTTTTGACAGCTATTATTCACAGCTAGCCCAGTCCACCTGCTTAGCTGAGTGGTAATGGGTTTGCCTACCATGCAGTGGGCCTGGGTTCGATCCCTGGCCGGGTTGAAGATTTTCTCCACCCGTGGACTGGGTGTTGTGTTACCACCACCACCACCACCACCACCACCACCACCACCACCAATGTGATGTCGCCTGAATAAAGACTTGCACCCGGCTGCCGAACTTCCCCGCACGGGGCCTCCCAGCCAACAATCCCACACAATCATACAATTAACAGCTAGTCCAGTGACACTGTATGGTTACAATTTGTTTATTCATTTGTCTACATATCGCAATTATCTATGGCTTGGTATTATAATCTTTGTTATGTGTTTGTAGAGTGTATATATTTGTATTACATGAAATATTTAGAAAGTTGGCTGCAGTTGGAAGCAGCCCTATGCAGAAATAAAACAAGACTGTGACAATGCCACAATGCAATATGGAAGTAAGTACTAGCACATTGTAAAGCAAAGTTGTTATTAGTTATGATGTTACAACTTTTATTATGTCATTACCGCATGTGTGTTTGAAAGAATATACAGGAATTTATTTTCTCAATACACCCACAAGGAATAATTTCCAGAAATCTATCTCTCTGGATGCCCAACAGACCTGCATACACACCATCTTAATAAGATTTTAATTCTTTCTTGTGTTCATTGATGTATGCATTGTGAATGATTCTTGTTTTAGCTCTGCGATACATAAATCACAGCTAGAGACATTTGACATTTGCGATCAACAATTTCAAGTAATGCCTTTGTTTTTGTGTTTACACAAGCAAGATCATTCCTTGGAAAGTTCATTAAACTGTATAACTGTTGCTAATAACAACATAGCAGACAATTTTTTGGTACTGTGAAAAACACCCACAACAAAATTACTAAGAAGAAATTCAAAACATGATAGTGCTTTGAAATGAAGCCACAAGATGGCAGTCGAATGATGGTAATCAATAGTGGGGGAAGTAAAGTGCTGTCAAAAAGTAATAGCAACTTTAAATTTTGTGGCACGGCTGAAAGTGGCATCATTTTAGTGTCACCAGAATACTTTTGGTGTTTTCACATGCAACTTCTGTGACACCACTGGAGTGGCATCACTTCTGTTACATGTGGAAACCTAGCTTTCATCTACATCTACATTTATACTCCGCAAGCCACCCAACGGTGTGTGGCGGAGGGCACTTTACGTGCCACTGTCATTACCTCCCTTTCCTGTTCCAGTCGCGTATGGTTCGCGGGAAGAACGACTGTCTGAAAGCCTCCGTGCGCGCTCTAATCTCTCTAATTTTACATTCGTGATCTCCTCGGGAGGTATAAGTAGGGGGAAGCAATATATTCGATACCTCATCCAGAAACGCACCCTCTCGAAACCTGGACAGCAAGCTACACCGCGATGCAGAGCGCCTCTCTTGCAGAGTCTGCCACTCGAGTTTATTAAACATCTCCGTAACACTATCACGGTTACCAAATAACCCTGTGACGAAACGCGCCGCTCTTCTTTGGATCTTCTCTATCTCCTCCGTCAGACCGATCTGGTACGGATCCCACACTGATGAGCAATACACAAGTATGGGTCGAACGAGTGTTTTGTAAGCCACCTCCTTTGTTGATGGACTACATTTTCTAAGCACTCTCCCAATGAATCTCAACCTGGTACCCGCCTTACCAAAAATTAATTTTATATGATCATTCCACTTCAAATCGTTCCGCACGCATACTCCCAGATATTTTACAGAAGTAACTGCTACCAGTGTTTGTTCCGCTATCATATAATCATACAATAAAGGATCCTTCTTTCTATGTATTCGCAATACATTACATTTGTCTATGTTAAGGGTCAGTTGCCACTCCCTGCACCAAGTGCCTATCCGCTGCAGATCTTCCTGCATTTCGCTACAATTTTCTAATGCTGCAACTTCTCTGTATACTACAGCATCATCCGCGAAAAGCCGCATGGAACTTCCGACACTATCTACTAGGTCATTTATATATATTGTGAAAAGCAATGGTCCCATAACACTCCCCTGTGGCACGCCAGAGGTTACTTTAACGTCTGTAGACGTCTCTCCATTGATAACAACATGCTGTGTTCTGTTTGCTAAAAACTCTTCAATCCAGCCACACAGCTGGTCTGATATTCCGTAGGCTCTTACTTTGTTTATCAGGCGACAGTGCGGAACTGTATCGAACGCCTTCCGGAAGTCAAGAAAAATAGCATCCACCTGGGAGCCTGTATCTAATATTTTCTGGGTCTCATGAACAAATAAAGCGAGTTGGGTCTCACACGATTGCTGTTTCCGGAATCCATGTTGATTCCTACATAGTAGATTCTGGGTTTCCAAAAACGACATGATACTCGAGCAAAAAACATGTTCTAAAATTCTACACGCAACTTCAACAGCGCACGCACTCCCACCCACACGCACATGTACACATTGGTAAATGAAACTGTTTCTCTCCCGAAGATAATTTTGAACCGTGGAGTTACTTAAATGTAGTGAGTGGTTCCGTGTACTTGGAACTGGGTAAATTCACTTACTGTCTTTACCTCAACGAACTCTCACCATTACTAGGTAGTATACTTCAAAATTTCATAGTACAATTTGCATATCAGTATTGTGTGTGGGTATGTAACCCCCATTCATAATTTGGCTGAAGTCTGGAACAGGGTCAACAACAGTCCCAGCTTCTCTACTACTCAAGTGTGTGGCGATGTGTCAGCTTCACATAGCAATGGGATGATACTTCCACGTAATCAATGAGAGGAGAGAAAATTAATGTCTAGCATCGGAACACAAATCATTTTTGCCTTTGTTGCTGTCAAATATTTGATTTTTTTCCCTATAGTATGATATGAATAATAAGGTAGTCATTAAGTTGAAATGTGAGTTTGGCTGTGAGTGGTGACAGACTGATCTGTAGCGTAGCCCAACCCCTAGATTTGGTTGGAATATGACAACTTTACTCACAAAAAGTATATTAATAATCTTTGTCACATATTTGTTACTTCCCCATATTTCACACGTTACAATGTTGTGATTACATTGTAACCTGATAGCATGGCTTTTGTCTGAATGTGTTACGATTTTGTAGGTGATATACTGAAGTGAGACTGTGACAATATTGCTTTGAAACATATCACTTGTATGCTGCTCTCTCATTATCTGTGTAAAACCAGCAGGTGACATCCTCTGTACTTCCCAGGGCTGCCACAGACTGATTCCAGTAAAAAAAGTAGTTCTAGTAGCATAAAAATAGTTGCAAAAATAGTAACAAAATTAGTAGTTAAAAATTTATTGTGTACCATTACAACCAATTTACACACATACAATTAATATTTATTAGACATAAAATCCCAAGTCTTTCTTCATAATTGCATCTACCACTCTTCGATTTGTTTATTAAGGCAAGGTATCAGCAGACGCAGTCTCCTTAGTGTATCCCAGACATGTTCTATGGAATTCAAATTGGGAGAGCAAGCAGGCCACACCATGTGTGCAATACCTTTCATTCACAAGAAAATATCATCAACCACCTGTGCTCTATGAGGTCAAGCATTACTGCCCAACAATACAAAGTCTAGGCCCACAGCACCTCACAACCACCACAGGTAAGGTCCCAAGATCTCATCATGATACCTGACAGGAGTCAAGTTAAACCTTTCAGATTCCCCTGCACAGTTTCATGAAGAGGTGTTCGAGTGGTCAACAATCCCTGCCCACACCATTATGGATCCTCGATATCGGTCTCTTTCCCCAATGTTTGGGTCTCGAAATAGTGTTCCATGTTCCCTTCAGATGTGACTTCATTGTGAATCACTCACCAGACTAAAGTGGGACTTATCTGTGTAAACAACATTGGTCCCTTGTTCTACCGTCCACATGGCATGTTGGTGATGCCACTCTAGACGTTCCCTTCTGTGAAGACGCATAAGAGGCAGACATACAGTAGGTCTCTGACAAAGGCTACTCTGCCGAAGCCTTCCGCACAATGTTTTCCTTGCTACAACACGTCCAGTGGATGGTGCGAGCTCACATGCCAGTCACTGTGCAGTACTAAGATGATACTGTTGTGCCCTTAAAGCCAAATAACAGTCCGCTCTTCTGACGTCACACGTGGTCGGCCCTGCCCTGGTCATCAGGATACATCTTCAGGAAACACCTGAAAAACAACAGAACAATTCACATTAAGCCATCAGGCCACACCATTTTGTTACTGTCCTACTTCCTTTCCTTCTATAGCCCTCACCTCAGTGAGTATTTTAGGCATCTTCTCTGAGCCATACTGCACTGTCTGTGACTTGTATACAAAGAGATTGTGGATATGGGGCTACCCGGTAAACACTACCTCATTTCATAGGTGCCCTGACGTCACCATTGGCATGGTTGTCTACTGACCGGAATGCCATCTTCCACCTAGAACACAATTGTATGGACATCTGGTTGACAGTTTGTATTATTGTATCGTGAATTAGAGACAGGATGGGGAAATAGCAGTTTGTTGCTTTAATTTTGGACACCAGTGTAATATTGAAAAATAAGATTTTCTGTCATCTAAATATTTCTCATGAAAATATGGTGTCAGTACCTCTGTTATGATGTATGTCAGCTTTGTTTGATGTGACTGAAAATCCTGTGAAATGGTGTCAAGGGACACTGCAGTAAAAACAATTTTTAAGTAGTCATTGACAGTGGCAGCCGCGTTATGCGGAATTAGTATCATTGTGCAAAGTGAGTTCTGCTTTTGTGATTTCCTCTTTTAAATTAAACAGCTCTAATGATGTTACAGGAGTGTTTGCTTTCCCAATATTGGTGTTTAAATTTTCTCTAGTGGCTGTAATTTTCTGAGCTGTATTTTACACACACTGTTTGCTGTTAACTTGACTTTTGTGTTTTCCTTGTGCGCATTTGTAGGAACATGCTGTGTGAAAGCTGGGAAAGTGTTTGTTTCACAATTAATTTTTTTGTTACAAATAACAAAAAACATGTCTCTTTCATCAATCTCTTTGCACCATGAAGAAAATAGATGCTCAAGGCCAGCTGCTGTCCTAACCAACTCAAGGAGGATATTATAAATTCCTCCCCCCTTTTTTCTGCCTCTAAAAGAAAAAAAAACTGTGACAGTGGATGCCTAAATGCATTACGTCAACATATGAATTAGGTATTTCCACTTTTACATCTTTAATGAAGGCCAACCTTTATTTGATTACAATATCATACATCCAACCACATAAGAAAATTTCTGTTATACTACTTCCCACCTAACCTCAGCACTTGCAAAATATGGTAGGAAGAGGGGCACCTTACTTGCAGTGATTGGTACTTGGTAAACATACTGGCCGTGCAGCCACTTCATGTAAAACACGAAGTGTGGCGTACTAACAGTGATCTCTGATACCAGATATGACAGTATATAAGTTATTACAGCCAAAGATATTACAAGGTGGTGCCATACCACTAAGTAGTTTGAACCTCTGAGAAATTATATCTAAGGAGAAACTAACTATACGCCAATATTATCCCTGAATAAAGATAATAATTAGTCACTTGGTTCTCCAAAATAGTTGTACTTTTGGCACTTTCTATTAAAAATAGTTGCAATAGTCACTTTCGATAAAAAAAATAGTCACAAAAAGTAGCATGTAAGTCACCTGTGGCAGCCCTGCTTCCCATCAAACCTCACAGTGAGGACTGGGAACACTGCTGCATGAAATACGCAAGTTCGCCACTAACCCTGAGGTAGATTTTATCTCATGTTTTAATAAGTTGACTTTGCCTGACAAATAACTTTTGTACTGACAGTTACCCCCAAATGCATATCTTCTATATGACAGAGAAATCTTTTTAAAACAGACTGAATCCTCCCATGATTTGTTAACTCCATGAAATAAAAATGATTCATGCGGCACTGAACATGATTTTTTATGTGCACTCCTCATATACACTGTTGAATGGGTAACCACATTTTCTGTTTAGTGCTCTGTTAGGAAGCTTTCCTCCATTATTATGGACACCCACAGCTGCCTGTCCTATGAAAAGTTAAATACACTACATCAGTACAAGTGTAAGTCTTCTTCTACCAAATCTAAAATGGCACCTGTAAATGAGTGTTATGAAGTAACTGTTTATCACTTTTGCACTGCAGATCAGCTAGTTTGATTTCACAAACCTATAAAATTTAGGGAGATCATTAACCCAGCTTATAGCTGTAAGTTTTTAAAGGGGGAGGGGTTGGAGGTGGTATACAAGGTACACAAATTTCAACTAAATGACTAGGATATACATGCAGCTTTCACGTAATTTATTCTTTTTGGGATGATGCACCAGTATAACCCACGATATTACAATAGATCAACATTACATACAACAGATCAACATTCCATGCCGATTCAATCACAAAATATTTTAGTTTCAAACTTTGCATATCTTCATCTTTGAATAAATGTAAGCAACTCAGTCAAAAAATGTTAGCCTTGGACCTATAATCGTCAGTGGGCCATCAAACTTTTCTCAAAACTGTTGCAGTGTTTCCACATAAAGAGAAATTAAAAACAAAAACGAGCCAACACACACACACACACACACACACACACACACACACACACACACACACACACACAGTGTAATATTATTAAATCTTTCTGTAATTACTTTCTTTGGGTCAGGATGAGTAGTGGGTATTGTGGACAACAGACTTATGTAAAATAAGACAATATAACATATCTTACATACATACTGCTCTGCTGTAAACCCTAGACAAGAATGCAAAGTTTACAAAAAAAATTTGTGTCTTGTATTGCGACAGTGCAAACCATTGTTCAGCTTAAACCAATTTTTCACAACCACATAATACTTTAACTAAAATGACATTACAATTGATGTTTTGGTGTGTCAAGTGGCAGGGGCTAGGAGTCAGGCAAATGCAATTGTTTCTTGGCACCAATGTGCTCAAAATGCTCACTGATTTTTAGGCACCACACAGCTTTCCCAGGCACAAAAGGATGCATGAGTACGGGAGAGCCAACTGTTACCTTAGTGGCCACCCTTACTAACATCCTTCCCACTGCCACTAATGACAACAACAAAACAACAACAACAACAACAACAACCTGGAAGTATGAGGTGCATTCAAGTTCTAAGGCCTCCGATTTTTTTTCTCCGGACTGGAAAGAGATAGAAACATGCGCATTGTTTTAAAATGAGGCCGCGTTCATTGTCAATACGTCCCAGAGATGGCAGCACCGTACGGCAGATGGAATTTTACCGCCAGCGACGAGAATGAGAACCGTTTTAAATACTTAAAATGGCGACGTTTTCCTTACTTGAACAGCGTGCAATCATTCGTTTTCTGAATTTGCGTAGTGTGAAACCAATTGAAATTCATCGACAGTTGAAGGAGACGTGGTGATGGAGTTATGGATGTGTTGAAAGTGCGTTCGTGGGTGTGACAATTTAATGAAGGCAGAACATCGTGTGACAACAAATCGAAACAACCTAGGCTCGCACGAGCCGGTCTGACGACATGATCGAGAAAGTGGAGAGAATTGTTTTGGGGGATCGCCAAATGACTGTTGAACAGATCGCCTCCAGAGTTGGCATTTCTGTGGGTTCTGTGCACACAATCCTGCACGACGACCTGAAAATGCGAAAAGTGTCATCCAGGTGGGTGCCACGAATGCTGACGGACGACCACATGGCTGCCCGCGGGGCATGTTGCCAAGCAATGTTGACGCGCAACGACAGCATGACTGGGACTTTCTTTTCATCGGTTGTAACAATGGATGAGACGTGGATGCCATTTTTCAATCCAGAAACAAAGCGCCAATCAGCTCAATGGATGCACACAGATTCACCGCCACCAAAAAAATTTCGGGTAACCGCCGGTGCTGAAAAAATGATGGTGTCCATGTTCTGGAGCAGCGAGGGCGTAATCCTTACCCATTGCTTTCCAAAGGGCACTACGGTAACAGGTGCATCCTACGAAAATGTTTTGAAGAACAAATTCCTTCCTGCACTGCAACAAAAATGTCCGGGAAGGGCTGCGCGTGTGCTGTTTCACCAAGACAACGCACCCGCACATCGAGTTAACGTTACGCAACAGTTTCTTCGTGATAACTTTTAAGTGATTCCTCATGCTCCCTACTCGCCTGACCTGGCTCCTAGTGACTTTTGGCTTTTTCCAACAATGAAAGACACTCTCCGTGGCCGCACATTCACCAGCCGTGCTGCTATTGCCTCAGTGATTTTCCAGTGGTCAAAACAGGCTCCTAACGAAGCCTTTGCCGCTGCCATGGAATCACGGCATCAGCGTTGTGAAAAATGTGTGCGTCTGCAGGGCGATTACGTCGAGAAGTAACGCCAGTTTCATCGATTTCAGGTGAGTAGTTAATTAGAAAAAAAATCGGAGGCCTTAGAACTTTAATGCACCTCGTATGTGGTGACCCATCTGCACTGTGTGTGTGTGTGTGTGTGTGTGTGTGTGTGTGTGTGTGTGTTGCACTGCTTGCTGAAGTATGTGGAATGTTGCATACGATCAACAACTCTCTCCCCATCATATCTGTTCCTCAGTCCCCAGTGAAAGTGAGGAAAGTGTTTAATAGTCATCAAAATTTTCTATTATTTGCCAACTAACCAAGTATCTGACTGGTAACACCACAAATTTTAAATCTGAATTGAAACTGCTTCTTCTGGACAACTTCTGTAGAGTGATGGCAGAGTTAGGATGAAGGCAGGATATGTGCACCCTAGTGTGTTAAATTTCTTGAGATGAAAGTCATACCTAGAAAATATAACTGCCACATCTGGAGTTTATTGTCTCCAAGTCCAATGTTACAGGATACAAGTGACGTGTCGGGAGGCTGCCGCAGCCAGACGGAGGGCATGCTGCCCTAGGAGAGGAGCTAAGAAACACATACAGCTGGGAGGAGAGCACGTAGGCGAGAGAGCAACGATGTCTTTGGAGAACTCTCACCGGCCTGCTCCACAACACCCCTTGTAATGATTTCCAGCTTTCCTACTGGCTGGTAGAGGGCACCTTTAGGTCAGCAATGCCTCTGGGATAGTGTCCCACACCAGCAGTGCCCACCGTGGAAATGCTACCCACATGAACATAGCACGAGCAGGGGCACATCGAGTAACACTCTGTATGCACCAACCTAGCTCCAGCCACTGTTTCATCATGGGCCATTATACCAGCATTGTAAAACAGAATGGAATAAAAATTTTGAAAAAATTTCCTCAATCCTTTACATATTCTGCTCAGTCTGACTGCTCACCAAACACACCACTGACCTTACCGCAATAGCTGTTTTAGGGGTCAAAATGAATGTACTAACGTTAGTTAGTAGCAAAAGGTTATGGGCTCCTTTGTACAGGTTGCCGACATTTCCTAGAAGACTTACTCTACTAGAGAATGCTCAAACAAAATTCTTTTTACATGACTAAAGGGGTAGGGTAATGCTGATTTATCGTTCGAGATTGGTGTACACAAATTATGTTGTGAAATGAGCCATGTGTATATAGTTATACCTTACATGTGTTTTGTACAACAGAGAACAAGGTGGCTCTTTGTGTTGTGCTGCTGAGACATCATTAAAGAGGAGATAGTGCTAAAGTGGTGAAGGTGGATGAGGCAGCACTGAGACAGCAGACGGGCAATGGCTTACTGTCGCACTGGCAATGCCCGAGTGGGACGATGGGGCTGTGGCGGTAACCAACAGCACTGATGCTGCTATAGTAAAGCCGTCAGGCATGGCGATGTGGCTTTGCAGGTGGCAGGGGACTGCAACACTCAATAATGTGGCAAATCAGTGGGGCCTCAAGAGGAGGTATCAGTATGGGGGAAGGGGGCTATAGATAATTGTGGCAAAGAGCGTTTGTACTAACAGTATCCACATGAGAAGTTATGGAATCAGTGACAGATGTTTATAAACCTACATACCTTAAGCTCTCTTAGTCTTTTACATCAGAATGGTATACAACATTTGTAGTTAGTAACTGAATTCTATCCCTAGTATAGGATATTATCCCAGTGAGGGTTCATCAAGAACAGAAAAGTATTCCTGTATTAATACATTCCACTGCATTTAGTTACAACAATTAATCAGTATAAAGTGCATAAAAAATGCAAGTATTTCCTCTCAGAGAAAAGTAACCACCTGTTGTAAATACTTAATTTCTAAAGCTGAAACTAGGGAGGGGGGGGGGGCATGTCTGAAAAGATCCGTGTTCCTAAATACTCCACTCATGATATTCACCAGATGGCTGCTGTTTAGGTATTGCTTGAGGCTGCATTCCACAACATTCACAGCAATCTTGGATATATAGGGCCCATATAACAAAACACACAATAATCAACATTGGAGCAACAGATGTACCACTAGGAATGACTACTCAGTGTATGTAATCCCTAGTGTTCTAGTCGTTAATATGGGCTGACGCATAGTCAAGAGTAATTTGTCCTTGCTCCTGAGCTAATTAGTCATTGATAGAATCCAACACACAAGTCTTGGTATTATTTGGCAACACAGGCAGGCTGTCAAGGTGAGGTAGCACTAGGGGGCTTCAGGCACATAAAGCAGAGAAGACTTAATTCTAGCATCATGTGCATATATCAGATGGACAGACAGTTTGGTGATGAATGTGATCATAGCACAGGTGGAAATGTTAAACAGGAGTCTACAACCAGCCAAAGTAACCCAATAAGTCTGAGACACAAATGCATGATTATAGCAAAGTAAGACCACTTTAGTGGGTTGTAGCACAAAATACAGTAAATTTTTACCAACAGGGACGGACCATGGTTTGTGTATCATGACGACGGCACAAGGGCAAGGAGGTACTTCAGTTTCCTTTACAAACAGTGCAATTTCATAGTTATTTACCCAGTGTTAAGGGACAGGGTCAGCACATCTCTTAATTAGTACGAAAGCAAGATATAAATGTATTAAGCGGCACAGCTGAGTGCATCTCGCAGTCTTTACTAACAATTACAATGTACTTGGTTTGTCAGAGGATGTGTTCTTGGGCAGCTGCCCATGCAACTGGGAAAGGATGAAGACAGTAACATTTGAATTCACATTTTGCGGAAGTAGCAGGCAGTGAGACTTGCACATTTAGCGAATCTATGGAACGTGACAGTTGTACCCTAGCAGCTGTATTGTAGTACAGAAGAGCTGATTCCCATGTGGGGTAGATTATCTGCACAGGAGCCCTACAAATGAAAGGAAATGTTTGTTAATGTTTGTAAAAAGGTTCTGGCAGGCAGCAGGTTAGGGCTGAGCCTCTGTTGTAATCCCATCTGAATGACAGAATGCAATGTATTTAAGATGTAACTGGATCACATGCATATTGTACAGCAGGATATGTAACACTTTTGTTACTCCCATGGTGGTAGTTAGGTTCCTTAACACCACATATATGGTGACTATTTCATGTTGGATCGAGTTACCAAGTTCCTCACATTGTTGCACCAGCTCAGTAGCTATGCTCAGGTTTCGTCTGGTAGTGGCCAGAAGGCTTATCAGCAGGCACACATGCTGGTGGACATGGGTCTCATGATTTTGAGCAATAAAAGAGTAGCCCACTGGAGAGCTTTACTCCAATGATCAGCATCAGCTTGGTCGGGGGTAGTGAACAATGTCTCTAGCTCTGCCTGCATTGAACCAGGCTCGCTTGATGCGATAGAGTGGTAGAGCTTCTGAAATACTTGGCAGTTACTCTTGGGTAGTGACAAGTACATGGTTAATATCGCAGAGTACGAAGTGTTCCGCTTCAGCCTGAACTCTTTATAAGAGGTTCACGTGCTATTAACTGACTGGTAATCCACTGCAACACTACTACTTCTTTCAGTGTAGAAAAGCTTAAGTCAGCTAATATGGTAATCCAGTGAGAACTGTAGAACAAGTTGTGCAACTGTTTGAACATTATTCCTGACAATGACAGGTGGTCTTGAAGGAGCGGAGCATCTGCAATACAAATTGGGAGAAAAAACATAATACAGCACCTCATTTCAAATACTAGTGATGGTTGATGAAGGCACAACAACTCTGAATACCTCAGGAAACACGATTAGCACCAATACAAAATGTCCCAGTGGCAGTGCTAGGTAGCCAAAGTCCCACCTAACTAAACAGTAGGAACACACCGTGTTGGAAAGGGGCGAACAAATCTCTTCACACTTTTGAAGTCAGGAATTGACAGAATACTGTAAGCCAGCAGCAGACAAAGGTTGGTAGTAACCTGTGTGCTGTTTCATGACTTGTAGCAATGGCAGCAGTCACAGTATGCTGTTGTGGCATGTGAAAGATTCAATTAGCAACAATGTTCATGAGTTGAACTTTATTTGTAGTATGGTGGTGGCAAGTCGAGTCAGCTAAAGAGAGCAGTACAGGAGGCAGGAGTCACACACGCTTATGCACCATACAAATCAGCACTTACGCAGTTGAATGCATAACATAATATCTGAAGTTGTTTGTCTTATGACTGGGGTGATCGGTCGCCGAAATCGACTGGACACTGGTGGGTGCTTATAACCCTGAATCCTAAAACAAACTGGCAAGCTCGTAATAGAGTTTGAAATGGTAGTGCAGCTTTGGTCAAACAGGAGGTACTGTCACACCGATGGACAATGGTAGAAAGTAGTGGAGCCAATAACATATAAATAAACATGCGTATCATATGAATCCTAGCTGACAATCCTCCAAAAGAAATTCACAACCTTTGCAATAAAAAAGGACCAACAGGGTAAATGCACACGTAAGTGTGAATGTAAGTGTAAGGGGATGTAAAGTTTAGGACCTTGCTGCTTGTGGAAGCAGGTTTAGTAGGTGAAGCTTGGTGTAAACTACATTGTGTGCAAGTAGAGCAACAATTGTGGGATAGCATTGCTCAAGACTTTCGAAAAAACAGTAGAGCAACTGGTTTGAAACAGGTCATCAACAAAGAAGGAGAGTGAATGCTTTATTACTGGTCAATTGCAAAAGCTCACAAGTCCAAGTGTTTCAATGGGTTTGAAATGGTCATGGGCACTGGCAATTTGTTGATACTATGAGAACTGTTGGGGATCAGTGGGTTTATTTGGTGAATAAGTTTTTAGTTCCAGAAATGGCTAAATGCTAGGTTTGGGTGTTAATAGCAGAGTTATGCAACAGTGCTTCTTATTATTATCCTATTTTCCATTTTGGTGCGGGTTTTGCTTTGTCCATTTCGAAACTTCCAATGAAAGAATGTAGTGACCTTAAGACGAAGTACACAACTGTACAATCACCAGGAGTTGAGGCACATGAGCCAACTTTTAAGAGAGACCCAATCAGATGGAAGAGGAATCAATGAGAAGAGGGACAGTGGTGCCCGAGTTAACCTCGTTACAAGGGTGAGTTTAATTTTATAATTTGCATGTCATATAGTGGGACTATTTGGCAGGTAGGTGAAAGTATATATGCCTTTCAAAACGATTGGTAGTACAAATTACGCAGACTATAGTGCAATTGTCAAAAAGACACAAGGGGTACACGGATATTCGTGTGAGCCGGAGAATGGAAAGCAAGCATAAAATGTGCTGGTAATGTAATTGTGATCAACTGTTCAGGCTTGGAGTGCCGTAAGTAAACCGCATCATTGGGCTCAACTTGAGTTCAGAAGACTCCAAGACTACAAAATTTAGTAGTGTATAATATATCTGTACAACAGTTTGTACTGGACATGGCTGGAGCCAAGAAAGAAAGCATATTTAAACCTATACCATTGCTGACTGGGCAAGAAGCATGGAACAAAAAACAGGAGAAAACAGTACTCTTAGTGGAATCCTCTAACTTAAGTCTTAGAGCGAGTGTGTATGATACATGTTGGTGCTGAAGCAGCATAATGCCCAGTGTACACTTGAGGTAGGGGTGTGTGTGTGTGTGTGTGTGTGTGTGTGTGTGTGTGTGGGGGGGGGGGGGGGGGGATAGCAAGATGATAGAAGGCAGATGGGTCATAGTACGAAAGCGAATCTGTAGGGACTACTAGGACCAGCTTGGGGTCTCTGATCGCCATTCTCACTGTGCTAAGTGCATGCCCTTAGAGGAACAGAAAACTAATCAACAACCTTGCACATGGCTGGTGTAAAAAGCACAACTACAACAGCATTGACTGCCTGGTTGTATGCTGATTGACGATTGTGTGTTTAAAGGGGCTAAACTACTGGGTCATCAGTCCCTCCATTTCATGAGAGAAACACGTTAAAAGGTAAAAAGTGAAAATTGTGGGGACTTGGCTGCTCTAACTTTATACGCAAGTCATGGTGTTTAAAAAAGGGCATGACAGTAGTTGTAACATGATAGGTAAAAGAAAACTGAGATAAGCTATGCAGCATCATGAACAAGTGCATCTAAAGGCCCAACAAGGTGAGGGGGCAAGAAGTTAACTTGCGTCACACGGGGGTTCCACTGAAAGTGGGGGAGTTTATAGTTTAGTGTAAAATTCACTTTCCTCCCTCAGGAAATTCAACACTGTGGTAGTGTTTGTCTTGTTATCTGCAAGCATTTGAGGTACTGAGGTAGGCTAGCTGAGAGCGTGCCACAGATCAGCCAGCATGGCACACTCAATGAGACCATGTGTTACAGTCAGTACACTACAGGTGCAGAAGCAACTTGCAGGTGAGCCTCATGTGGGCGCCCAAGACAATGGCATCTTTCAGAGAGGTCTGGAAAGATGGATGCTATACCACAGTGGACCCCTTAATCGCTCTCTTAACTTGTTTTGGGTCATACTAGCCTGCCATTCCAATTCCCAGAGCCTCAAAATATGTGTCGAGGTTGTAATCTTAAGTCTTGGCACGATATTCTGATGTCAAATTGGTCTCCTGTAGTGGCATCTTTAATGAGACAATCAGCAAATTCATTTCCTGGAACGCCTACGTGGCTCGGTGTCCAGATGAAGGTCACTGTCTTTCCAGAGTTGCAGAGGTCAACCAGTAGGTCCTGGATGTTGGCAAACAAAAGATTTTTAGGGATAGCATTGGGATATGTCTTTTAAGCAACTCATGGAGTTGCTACAGATCAGAAAGTTCAGTGTGGCAAGGAATCTGACATATCATAGAGCCTGAGATATGGCAACCAACTCTGCAGCACTTCTCATAGCTTCTTGCACGTGCAAAGCGTAACAAACCCCATTGTTGACTTTAGATCTGTCTGCGTAGAGGCATACTGAATTAGAATAACCATGGAGAAACAAACAAAACAGACGTAGGAGGAGGGTATGATCAGCATTCTTCTTGGGGCACAAAAGAGGTTCATCCATATTACAGGACAGAGTACAGACCATGGGGGCGGGGTGGGGGGGGAGGTGTTGAGTGGGAGCCCTAGGAACTCAGACTAAAGGAGGCTGTTGAAGGTCCTTTAGTAGAGCATCAACTTGGATCCCAGCTAGTCCACCCAGTTTAGGGCAGTGTGCAAACAGTCTGAATTGTTGGTTGTGGAACAGAGGTGAGTGACATGGGTGAGTAGGCATGTGACAGATTGTGACTGTGTAATTCGCGAGAATCTGCTTTCATGCAACCCGCAGCAGTGGGAGACCCGCTTCCACCAAGAGGCTATTAACAGGACTCATACAGAAAGGCACTGTTGCCAACCACACACCAGTGTGGTGAACGATGTCCAGCAAGCTAAGCACAGACGGTGCTGCTGACCCCTAGGCAACACATCCATAGTCCAAGTGAGATAAGATCAATACTTTGTAAAATCTCAGGAGGACTGTGTGGTCTGCATCCCAAGGGGAGTTACTATGAAAACAGAGAGCATTTAGCTTCTTCACCCAAGTTCCCTTACCTTGAGCCGGCGACCATGTGGCAGCTAAGCTAGCTTGTTGTGAAACTAAATACCTAAGAATCGGAAAGTTTCAATAACTTCGAGTAACTGGTCACTAAGATAAAGTTCTGGGTGCACGTGGACAGCCTGGAGTCAGCAAAAAATGCATAACTCATGATTTCACAGGTGAAAATTGATAGCTGTGACTCAAAGCCCCGTCATGTACTCTCCAAACAGCCCCCTGAAGTTGGCACTCAGCAGCGCACAGTGATGAAAAGGCATAGTACAGGAAAAGATCATTCACATACAGTGATGGAGAGAGATGGGGCCCACTGCATTTACGATGCTACTGATGGTGATAGGTACTTCAGTTTCTTGTACATAGAGGTTGCTGAGAGTTGAACCTATCCGGACCTAAAGAATTCTGAGAGATAGAAAATTGTGGATAAAAATGGGTAAACTGCCCCAGAAACCCCACTCACACTGTGTAGACAGGACCTGATGTTGACAGGTGGCATTATATGCGTTCTGTAGGTCAAACAACACAGCAATCGGACACAGGCGATGTGCGGAAGCATTGCACACTGCAGATTCCAGATGAAACAGGTGATCTGTGATGGACTGGAAGGCTCGAAACCCACCAACTAAGATGGCAGTTAACCATTCATTTGAATAGATTACACAGCCCATTCGTTGAAGAGACTGTCCAGTAGTTAGTTAAATATGTGGGTCCGTTCCTTGTTTCAGGACATGAATAATAATACTTTCCCACCACTGAGATGGAAATTCTCCTTCTCACCAAATACAATTAAAAATTTCGAGGATATGTTGCACGCTGTTGGCACGAAGGTGTTTAAGCATTTGGTTGTGGATTTTGTCAGGTCCAGGGGCTGTATCTTGACACACTGTGAAAGAGCTGTGCAGCTCCCATTCATTAATAAGGACGTTACACAATTGAGAGCTGTGTGCCTGGAAGGATAGTAGGCGGCACTCAGTAAGGTGTTTCCTGGTCAGGAAATGAAGATCTAAATTACTACAAGCGGACACTTCTACAAAGTGAGCCACAGAACATTCGGCAAGTGCCATGGGATCATTGCAGATGTTACCACTGACAAGGAGCTGCCAGGGGTGATGGATGGCCGCAAATGCAGTGGAGCTTAGTCCGTACTTTGGATGATGGTGTGTGGGATCGCATAAATCATACATAAGCTCCCAACACTCCTGCTTCCTTTCCTTTATTAAAAACTGCACTTTTGTCTGGAATCTCATGAACGCTATTAAATTATCCATGGAAGGATGGCGCTTGTGCCTTGAAGCCCCCCTGTGTCATTCCCTGATAGATGTGGCTATATCGTCAGACCACCACACAACTGACAGTCGTAGGGATTAGCTGGAGGAGAAGGGGATCATTTTTGCTGCAGCATCCTATCCTGTACCACTTTGTCGATATCCACTGCATGACTGGCAACAAAAGGGGCTGTAGAGGAGAAAGCCTACCATTTATTAGCTATATACAGCTTTTAGTGGCTCTCTGAATTACTTCTCATATTTACTGATTGTGTTATTGAAACTACCAAATTGATGCACAACATATTTCCTCTACAAGTAGTTTCTGTTTTGTGTCTCATCTCTCAACTAAGCAGTTTTGTAAATCCCAACTGGTGTTCTTCCACCTTACCTGGTAGGCCCTATTTTCCATTGTGTTGGATTAATGGTCTGGTAACCCTTCTCTGTGGTACTTAAAAAAAGAAAATTGGGTGGTTGCAAAAATATTCGATACTTTATGAAATTTCATGATATTTCCCAGCTGCATGAAATTCCCTGATAATTCTCAATAGTTTGAGCTTGTGGCTACCCTGATGCTACATTCACTAGCCCAGTTGTGTGTGTAAGTATGGACGTGGACATGTTTGTATGGGCATACGACAGCAAGGTCTTTAGTGCCTGCGCAAAAGCAGATTGAGACGAGTGTCACAGCAATACACGAAACAGGGAGATAGAACAGCATGTAAAACACAGGTAACAAAAGCTGGCAAACTATGTGTGTACCCATACAGAACCACGGAATGAAGAATTGCATCAGTAGTAAAACATTAACGACACAAGAAGAGAGTGGTATAAGGAACTAAAACAATATAGCAGATGAACGTAGCTGGCTGACAACAAGATTAAAAAAAAAAGTCACTCTGCAAAACACTAAAACCTCCAGCCTAAAAGTTTAGGCCAGTGTCCAGAGACATCACAAAATGTTAAAACCTTAGTCACACTCTTCTCATCATCAACCAAAATAGAAGACAGATCCACACCAATATTTGCTTCTGCCCTTGAATCACAATATAAAATGCACTCTGTCAAAATATGGCGGATAGAGATGTGCGTGCCACAAGCATCACAAAACGGGGGATCCACTTACTGTAGTAAAAAGCTATGTGTGTGAGGGCAGTGCTCAATTCTAAGATGTGTGAGGCTCACTTCATCCCACCTGCGCAACTAGTAAGAGGAATGCCACAGCTGGGTTCCTGACTTTACCAACTGCAGCTTATTGGCCATCACTGCCAGTCATTTCTCATCCCACAACTGCACGACTTCCTGTGTAATGCAGAAATGACAGCCTGCAAGGGAATAGGACACTGTGCCACATCCTGTCCTCTGCAGACCTCCTTGACAGCCCGATTGGCCTGTTGATTTCCTCATATCCCTACATGACCTGGCACCCAGCACAATGACACCTGCTTACCCTGCCATTGGAGCAAGCGCAGTTGGTCATATATCAGCTGGACCTACTCCTCAGCTGGGTACAGGTTCTGTAATGATTGTAAGGCACTAAGGGAATGGAGCAAATGAGAAACCATTTGTTCCGCATATGACACATCTACTCTACTGCCTTCAGGATCATGCAGAGCTCTGCTGAGAAAATGGTATATTTATCAGGAAGGCGAATCCTGTTGACATGGTCGGGGAACATGACAGAGCACCCAAGGGAATTCCCTTGCTTGGAGCCATCCGTGTACACTATTGTGAAACCATGATGTATATCTAAAATGTTAAAAAACAGAGATTGAAATGTAAAATCTGACATATGATCTTTCTTAAAATTCTTCAAGCCTAAAATAAGTCTGGGCCTCCATAGAAGTCAAGGTGGAAATCTGCTCCCACCACAATGTAAAACATGAAGACCGGCCACACCATCTCTAGAAGGTAAACCTGTGCATGAATCCCATAGGGCCTCATTGCCTGTTGCCGGTTACGAAAAAGGCTTTCCAGTGGAGGCTGAGCAACGGTATGGTAGGTGGGTGTGTATCGTGTGGACAGTGTTTTATACGCCTGGCACACATTAAGTAGCCGTCACCTGACTTGAAATGGCGGTTAACCAGCCTCTGCACAAAGGCTTGGTATGGGGCTTGTTCTGGATGCCCCAGTGGCCAACCGAATCCCTTCATGGTGCACCATGTCCAACATCTTTAAATAAGAGGGTCTCACAGACCCATACACCATGCACCCATAACTGAGCTGAGATTGCGCAAATGCCATGTAAAACCAGAGCAGACAAGTCCTGTCTGCCGACCCCCCCCCTCCCTCCCCCTGTACTGTGGCTCAGGCATTTTAAAATACTTAAAGCCTTAAGTGACCATTTCATCAGGTCCTTACAGTGTGGTAACCACATAAGCTTAGAGCCAAATATGGGGCCCAGAAACCTCACTGTGTCTTTAAAAGTAAGGACAGTGTCCCTCATCCTCAACTCGGGAAAGTTTAAAATGGAATGAGAATGGTTAAAAAGAACACACACAGACTTCTCAGAGGAAAACTTAAAACCACTCTTTTGTGCCCTTTCATCCAAATGTCGCAGAGTTAGTTGCAACTGATGTGTTATCGTTGCCAGCCTTGAAGAGCAAAATGGAGAGAACTCGTCCACAAACAAAGAACACAGGACAGGACTTTTCACTATGCTGTTAATAGCTATGGTAAAGACAGTCACACTTAAAACACTGCCTTGAGGGACATCAT
Organism: Schistocerca piceifrons; assembly: GCF_021461385.2. Classification (NCBI taxonomy): domain Eukaryota; kingdom Metazoa; phylum Arthropoda; class Insecta; order Orthoptera; family Acrididae; genus Schistocerca; species Schistocerca piceifrons. The sequence goes on along the minus strand of NC_060149.1, from coordinate 831,192,721 downwards.
TCTCCTGCTCAACGCGGTCAAACTCATTATTTAAAATATTGTGGTGAGAGGAAGGAATTAATAAAAATGGGAAAACAACCAAGAAAACCCCATTTGATAAGCTGCTCCAGGATAAGATGGTTGGTTGATTAGTTTAAAAGATGGGGAATGGACCAAACCACGAAGTCATCGATTCCTTGTTCCAAAGGAAACAATGCCAAAAGGCTGAGAATAAGACAATGATACAACACAAAAAACAATGAAAGGAAAAACCACAACAACTGAATGGCAACAGTTAGATGGACAAAAGGGGACAAGAAAACCACAAAGACACAAGAAACCGGTAGGAGAGGTTAAAATAAGAAAGCGGGTTACCATGGCTGGCTGACCATGAGCATAAAAAGGAAAATTGAACCACTCTGCAACACATTAAAACCCCCACCCTGAAAGCACTAGGGTGGAGGACACACAGGGACAAAGGACATGTGCTTAAACTTAGAGCAAATGATAAAACTCACCCTCACGAATAATACGTAAAACTAAAGCTGCTGTTGAGGCATTGTCGTCCAACATCGAAGGTAGGGTGCTGGGAAGGTTAGAAGTCCGCCGCAGAGTGGCTAAAAGTGGGCAGTCCAGAAAGAGATGGACGACCATCATTTGCGAGCCACAGCGCCACCGAGGTGGGTCCTCGCGACGGAGGAGGTAACCATGTGTCAGCCACGTATGGCCAATGCGGAGCTGACAGAGAACCACAGAGTCCCTGCGAGAGGTATGCACAGAGGACTTCCTCACATTCATAGTTTTTTTTAAGGCACACAGCTTCTTGTGTGTACTGAGGTTATGCCATTCTGTCTCCCAAAGCCACAAAACCTTGCGGCGTAATACTGAATGGTCAGTTTCAGAGAAGCTGATCTCCACAAGTGGTTTCTGCATAGCCTGTCTGGCCAGCCTGTCGGCAAGTTCATTGCCTGGGATTCCAACGTGACCTGGGGCTCAGACAAGCACCACTGAATGACTGGACCATTCCAGGGCATAAATGGATTCCTGGATGGTCGCTACCAAAGGATGCCGAGGGTAGCACTGGTAGATGGCCTGTAGGCTGCTCAAGGAGTCAGTACACAGGAGAAATGACTCGCCTGGAGATTAGCAGATGTGCTCAAGAGCACGAGATATGGCTGCCAGCTCTGCAGTGAAAACACTGTAGCCGTCTGGCAAGGAGTGCTATTCTATATGTCCTCCATGAACATAGGCAAAGCCAATGTGACCATCAGCCATCGAGCCATCAGTGTAAACCACTTCATGGCCCCGGTACATGTCGAGAATCGAGAGGAAGTAACAGCAGAGAGTCCCAGGTTTAACAGAGTTCTTAAGGCCATGTGAAAGGTCCACGTGAAGCCACGGCCAAGTTGTACACCATGGAGGTGTTCATGAATGAACCTCAAGCATAGGTGGTAAAGGCAAAACTCCAATTCAGAGAGAAGGTATTGTACATGAACTGCAATTGTAAGCCCTTACCTGGGTTGTCGATGCGGGAGATGAACCGCTATGGGCGGGAAGAGATGGTAATTTGAATGCGCATTGCCGCCGAACCATAAACCTGACTCGCGTAGTCAAGGTGGGATTGTACAAGGGCTCTGTAGAGCTGCAGCAGTGTAGAGCGATTGGTGTTGCTCAGGCAGCGGAGGCAATGAGGTGCTGCCAGCACTTCCGCTTAAGCTGACGGAGGTGAGGAAGCCAAGTCAACTGGGGATCAAAAACCAGTCCTAAGAATCAATATGTCTCCACTACAGTGAGTGAATCATCATTAAAGTAAAGTTCTAATTCCAGATGAACGGCATGACGCCGACAGAAGTGCATAACACACGACTGTGCAGCCCAAAACTGGAAACTGTGAGCTAGAGCCCATGACTGACTTGTGGATGGCGCCCTGTAGATGCAACTCAGCAACACCAGTACCAGTGGAGCAGTACGAAATATGCAGAAGTCGTCTGCATACAGAGACGGTGAGACGGACAGTCCTACGGCTGCTGCTAGACCATTAATGGCCACTAAAAATAGAGACACCCTCAATATGGAACCCTGCAGGACCTCATTTCTCCTGGATATGGGGGTGAACTATGGGAGGCACCAACTTGGACAGAGAAAGTACGAAGCGACAGGAAATTTTGGGTAAAAATCGGGAGCGGGCCTCTGAGACTCCACTCGTATAATGTGGCAAGGATACGATCTCACCAGGTCATGTCATACGCTTTTTGTAAATAAAAAAAGACTGCAACCTGGTGTTGGCATCTGGAAAAGGCTGTTCAGATGGCAGACTCGAGGAAGACAAGACTATCAGCGGTAGAGTAACCCTAGCGGAAGCCGCCCTGACATGGAGGCACTAGGCCACGTGACTCCAGGACCTGACCCGACCCAACCCAACTGCCGACACAGCAGCTTACAACAAACATTGGTGAGGCTGACGGGCCAATAGTATCCACATCAAGCGGTTTTTTACCGGGTTTAAGCACCAGAACAATGGTGCTCTCCTGCCACTGCAATGGAAAGATGCCATTGCACCAGATCCAGTTGAAGATGATGATGATGATGATGATGATGATGATATGTCACTTGTAGTCAGATGAGTGATGTTTAACCATATGGCTGTGGATCCGAGCTGGCCCAGGAGCTGTGTTGGGGCAATGTGCAAGGGCACTGAGGAGCTCCCACTCTGTAAATGGGGCATTATAGGGTTCACTGTGGCATGTAGCAAACTAGAGGACTTTCTTTTCCATCCACCGTTTGAAGATCGAAAGGCTACGGGGTATTTCTCCGATGCAGAGGCTCAAGAATAGTGCTCCGCAAAGTGCTCAGCAATCGCATTTGCGTCAGTAGACAACACGCCATTGATGCTAATGCCAGGAACACCTGCTGGGGTCTGTACCCAAAAAGACACCTGATCTTCATCCAGACTTGGGAAGGTGACATATGGCATCCAACGTTTGAGACAATCTCTCCCAACACTCCTGCTTCTGTCTTATGATAAGCTGGCGAACGCGGGCACGGTGCCGCTTAAAGGCAACGAGGTGCTCCAGCGAAGGGTGCCACTTATGCCACTGTAGAGCTCACCGACACTCCTTAATTGCCTCGGCGACTTCCAGTGACCTCCAAGGGACCGCCTTTTGGCAGGGGCACCCTAAAGAGCGAGGGATAGCATTTATTTTCCGCATTAATGATTGTTTTGATCAACTGCTGAACCATCACATCGATGTTACCGTGTGGGGGGAGAGTCAACAGTGACTGCAAAGGTGAAAATTTCCCAGTCTGCCTTGTTTAAAGCACATCTGGGTGAGTGTCCAGGGGCCTGATGCTGGGGCAGTGACAAGATGGGGAAGGGGTCACTACCACAAAGGTTGTCATGTGCTCTCCAGTGGAGAGATGGGAGAAGTCCTGGGCTGCAAATGGATAAATCAATGGCAACTGCCATGAGCCGCACTGAAATGTGTGGTGGCCTCAGTATTTAAGAGGCAGAGGTCGAACTGAGACATTGAAGTTTTGGCATATCTGCCTCAGCCAGTAATCACAGCACCTCCCCACAAGGTGTTATGGGTGTTAAACTCTCCCGAAAGTAGGAAAGATTTAGGGTGTTGATCAATCAGTGCAGCCAATACATTCAAAGGTTATGTTATGTTATGTTAATTGGGGACCTAGAAACGACAGAGAGGCTCCGTCCCCGCCACAGCCGCAATGGTCCGCAACCCCACGATGACTACCACAGTCCACTTCACCCCTCCACCACCCCATACCGAACCCGGAGTTATTGTGCAGTTCGGCCCCCGGTGGACGACCCGACCCCCCCCCCCTCCCGGGAATGTCTCACACCAGACGAGTGTAACCCCCATGTTTGCATTGTAGGGTAATGATGGTGTACACATATGGGAGAACTTGTTTGCGCAGCAATTGCTGACATAGTGTAGCTGAGGTGGAATAAGGGGAACCAGCCATTTGCCGAGGCAGAACATTCAGGGGTACTGCACCATGTGGAGGAAGATATACATTGCAGACAGTCACTGCCTGCGTCATCCTTATTCTGACAGCCAAAGCTTCAAGAGGGGTTTGAAAGGGCACAGTTGCACTACAGACTGAGTTTAGGACATAAATGCAAACTCCACCTGACACTCTATTATAGTTGCTATGGTTCCTGTAATATCCCTCATAGCCACAGAGGACAGGGGTCCGCATTGCCGGGAACCAGGTTCCCTAGAGGGCAATGCAGAAACCAGGTGCAAAGCTCAACAGTTGCCGTAGCTCAGCCAGGCGGTGGAAAAAACCACCGCAATTCCACTGGAGGACGACATCGTGAGACTGGGAAGGCATGGAACATTCAATGAGGCAGTTTACACCTCAGGGTCACCTGCTGCTGCTGACTTACTGCCTGAGCAGTCTATATCCATTGTGTCTGAGGGTCCAGCAAGATCTAGATCCTCCTCAGACACCAGAATCTCCACCTCATCCCCAGATGCAGAGCTTGTAGGAAAAGGTGGTGTGGGTGCCACCGTAGTTTCCTTGGTCTTGGGGGTCTCCTTTTTGGACTTTTCTTGCTGCTCCTTGAGTTTCTCTGACTGGGAGGGTTTCACTGATTCAGTCTCTGGGCCTGAGGAGGGTCGTGAAGCCCTATGGCCAGCTGCTTTTGGGCACTTCAGTCAATGGTGGGCGTCATCTTTCCCACTAGCAGAAACCTGTGAAGGGAGTGACTGAAGGGATCCATTCCTGGCGAGAGGAGCTGAAGAAGACTTCTCCAGCTGGGAAGTGGGGACTGGTGTCACTGATGTTTGGGGGGGGGGGGGGGGGGGCATGCTCCCGAGGTAGGTGGTGCAGGAGCAACACGGGGGAATTGCGCCCCCCCACCATCAAGGGAGCAGGTGTAGCCTTCTGGCTCTGAAGGCACTCATATTTTCTCTTAGCCTCAATGTAGGTCAGTAGGTCCAAGGTCTTGTATTTCATGATTTTCCTCTCTTTCTGTACAATCCTGCAGTCTGGGGAGCAAGGTGAATGATGCTCTCTGCAGCTGTCACAGATGGGAGGTGGGGCACATGGAGTATTGGGATGTGATGGACGTCCACTATCTTGACATATGACACTGGAAGTACAGCGGGAAGACATATGACCGAACTTCCAGCACTTAAAGCACTGCATCGGGGAAAGGATATTGGCTTGACATCACAGCAGTAGACCATCACCTTGACCTTCTCGGGTAAGGTGTCACCCTCAAAGTCCAAGATGAAGGCACCAGTGGCAACCTGATTATCCCTCGGAACCTGATGGACGTGCCGCACGAAATGAAAACCTCACCGCTCTAAATTGGCACGCAGCTCGCTGTCAGACTGCGAAAGAAGGTCCCTGTGGAATATAATACCCTGGGCCATATTTAAGTTCTTATGTGGTATGATGGTAACAGCAACATCCCAACTTGTTACAACTGAGTAAAGCCCATGGCTGGGCAGAGGATGCCATTTTTATCAAGACTGAACCAGAGCACATTTTGGACAAGCCCTATACCTCCCCAAACTTGTCCTCTAAATGCTCTCCAAAAATTGTGGCTTCATTGAAAAAAAGGAGTCCCCATCAGTTCTCATACATATGAGGTACTGGGGTGAATAAGGTTCGCTGCCACCCTTAGCCTGGCGTTCCTCCCATGGGGTGGCCAGGGAGGGGAATGATTTACAGTCATACTTTCTTGCATTGTACTGGGACTTGGTATGCTTGGAGACTGCTGGTGTCTGATCACCAGCGAATGATGACGTGGAACGCGTCATCTGCCCTCATGCCACCCACTCCGACCAGGGGGCCTCCCCACGGGCACTACCCAGCCACAGCAAAAGCCACCTGGCAGGATAATCTTTGCTAAGAGTCCCAATGCCCCAGGATGATGGGCATCTACTCCTTGGAAGAAGTGGGGAGTTAACGGCGCATGCATCAGCACAACAATCCCTGTGTTGTTAGGTGGCTACAACCAACAGAGTACATGGCGGCCCCAACACAACGGACTGGCTACTGTGCTGGATATGAGGTGCAAAGAAGTCCATGGTCATCGTCGGTGCAGAAAGAGAGACTACAATAGTGCATGGTGGAAAACGCACCCAGGAAGGTGTCCTTGTCCAAGAGATGGAGAACGAGCTGGACTACAATGCAACAATGAGAAAGTGGGCTAAAGATCTCAAGGCGCAATGCACCATGTAAGGCGTCCTTCCCCAATTGGCTCGCTCTTCGGGAAAATTTTGAAAAATAGGGGACCATCACATAAAGGCCGAAACGTAGGAGACTCCTTTTAGTCGCCTCTTACAACAGGCAGGAATACCTTGGGCCTCTTCTAATCCCTGGACCCACAGCTGAGGGGGGGGGGGGGGCGGGCAGGATAAGATGCCTCAAGTAGTATCGTAGGCCTTCTAGATACCAGAAAATATTCCTTGAAGGTGATGCCGGCATAGGAAAGCCTATTGTATAGCCACCTCCAGGAGGGCACGGTTATCAAAGGTAGAGCATTACCTCATGAACCCACACTGAAAGCAACTAAGGAGTATCCTGGATTCTAAGATCTAGACAAGGAGGAAGTTGACGACCTGCTCCAAGGTCTTCCCCACGCAGTTAGTGAGGGCAAGACTACGGTAACTACTTGGGCATGTAATGTCTTTCTCAGGTTTTAAAAAGAGAAATTAAAATTGCCTCATGCCAGAGTCGGTAAAGTGTTCTGACTTACAAATGGCATTAAAAAGTGCGAGGTGTATATCTGTTTCACATTGTGAGGTGCCACAGCATACTATAATGGATCCTGTTGTGACCAGGGGATGTGTCACGAGCCACAGACAATGCAGAACCCAGCTCCCAAATGGAAAATGTGGCAGTTTTAATCTTCATCAGAGGTGGACCAGAAGTCCAAACTACACCTTTCAGCAATCACTCTATGGTGCTGGAAACCTGGATCCCAACTGGCTGTTGCAGTAACTGTGGCAAAATATGCCTCCATAGTCTGGGCAATGTCTCGCGGATTGGTTTGGAGTGTGCTGTTCCCCATTACAGCAGCCATGTGGCACCTCCCTTCTCTCCCAGAACTACTTCTGATGGTCTCCCATACAACAGAACTTCTAGTGGAATGATTAATGGTGTTGAGAAACTGCTGCCATGACCTCTTCTTGCTCTCTCGAATAATTCGGTGTCACTTTGCCCTCGCCACCCGAAAGGCTGCAAGATTCTCTGCAGTTGGCCAACACTTGAACCTATGCAGAGCTGGTCTCGATTGGAGTCGGCACTCCACCAAGGGAGCGGTTGCCCCTTCTGTTGTCCCGTGGACTGTGGAATGGATGCTGCAGCGGCGTGGTGGATCATTTTGGTAATATTATCCACCCATGCCTCGACATTCACACAATGTTCTAACTGGGCCAAGTGACTATGAAGTGTCCAGTTGGCTCTACCGAGCACCCTTTGTTGTGGTTTCCTTTTGGGTTCCACCCCATCTGGCAGGTGAATCCAGATCAGGAATTGATCACTTCTGTGCAAGTCATTGACCACTTCTCATTGAAAAGTGTGAGCAAGAGCTGGAGAGCGAAGTGAGAGATCAATGGCAGAGAATGATCCAGTTGCTGTACAGAAGTGAGTGCTCTGTGCTGCATTTAGCAACTATGCAAGTGCACTGATGCAGCAACTACTTGTAAAGTCATCATTAAGTGGGAGAGGCGAGAAGTGGTAGTCGGTTCTGACAAAAATACCTAGACTGCCTCTAGCTCTCTCTCCACTCAGGTCATCCTTTTTGTGGAGTAAATGGCCTCGTAGGTCAGGGATATACAATTGATGGAAATAGGTTTCATGGAAAAACAGACACAGTGGCCTACCCCGAGATAAGAGAGATGGAGTATAAAGAATAAAGGAGACTATCAAACACAAATCTGTCAAAACACCCTACATTTTTCTCATGGCTACCTCACAATCTTCTGTCCACTCACACACAGCATCTTTCTTCAACAACTTTGTCACAGGTTTAGCCACGATAGCATAATCTTTCACAAAACAATGATTGTAGTTAGCTACACCAAGAAGTGACTAACTCCTTAACGAGAGCTGGAGGTGCCTATGCTGCCCATGTTAAAATCACTAAGTTTGAGGAACATTTATGAATAAACTACCAAATAGAAAAATTTGAATTTTTTTTACTTGTAGAGTGGTTTAGTATTGCAGTTATGACAGAGGGATTTTGAAGTATCTTTTCTAGTTTCCTTCCAATTATTTTTTTTATTAATGACCCAAATTTTTTTTGCAAATAATTGCTTTATAATTAAACTGAAATGAAACTACTGAACATATTGCCAAATGGCTGTGTTACAATGTAAGTTTGACCACTAGGAGTGCTGTATAAAAATTTCATTTCTCTAGCTTGAGTGGATTTTGAGAAAATGTTCCTTATATTCGAAAAATTCTAATTTACGGGAAGTGGCTATCAAAGTTTCTCAATAAATTCCTGCACTATAGGATGGATTATCAGGGTCTTCTTCATCCTCCAAAAGCTTCCTCTTCTGTCTTCTTTTCTGGCCTGTTGTTCCATCATACTTCATATGCCTTTCTCTTCTTTCTGCTCCTCTTATCCTTTCTCTGTCAATATTTCTTAGTGCTCGTACAGTGTTCACCCCAACTGTAAATCCTAATGCCTTCAGAACTTCACACTGTTCCCTTGGTTGTAGGTTGCTACTGCATCATAAATGCCAAAGTGCAGTGTTTTTATGCTTACAAACACCCTTTTAGGAATCACTTTCCAAATCAAATTGTTTACGCTCTCATTAGGATTCTGCGTCTTTCCGTGTAGACATTTGTGTAACAATGTGCTAAGTAATGAAAAATTGGTTTTATTGCATTTGTCACAACTGTTGGCAAACCATGTTTGTGATCATAGTCCTTTTTTGCATTATATTTGCACCAGGAATCTTTTGGGCACAGGCTGTGTTGAGGGTATTCATTGGAAGAGGCAGTATGAAGGAACAATGCCCACACTGCTTTTCGCATGTCACTAACATTACTAGTATTTTGCCTTATAGCATACCCATAGTATCTCTGTAGACGTTCAATCACCTCATCAGTAAGCCTGCCTCTCCCTCCTATTGTCTTCCCATCACTGAGCTTACTTGAACCCAAAGTTTGTTTGAGCCTTCGAAGCCGTGCCCCATACACTTTTGCACATGCCCAATGCATTCCAACTTTTCAACTACAAATTCATTTCCATATGGTTTCAGTTCCTCTATAGTCTTGAAACGTTTGGATTCACCCTCCCCAAGGTAGTATTTGTACCTAACGTTGTATCTGGGAACTGAACGTTCAAAAATTTGTTTCACTCCATCCACTTCCATTGCTCCACTTGATCCACTAAAATTTGCCTCCCAGGTTCCACTGTGCTCTCCTTTGATTTTATTTTTGCACCTACAATGTTTTGATAATATTGTAACATCTATCACTTTTGCACTATCACCACAAGTAGCAGTTACAACCCCATTCAGGGATTTATGAGCCCTCTTTTGCCAGGAACCATCTAATGCCTCTACCAAGTCCCTAGAACCACCGTTCATTTCTACAGATTCCTCCACTGCTTCCTTCATGGTTTTCAAATCCACATCTTCAACAGAGGATCCTACCAGTTCACAGTAGTACCCAAATTTGCATGGAGGCGATGGCAAGTTCATAATACCACAAAACAGTTTACCAGCAGCAGACCCTTTTCCAATGGATCGAAGACCATACACAAGTCGTCGAACATTCACATCAAACACTCTAGATCGTCCATTTTCACCAAAGAGACTGACACGTGAATTGTACAAAGTCACTTGATACTTGCAACATGCACAGATTATCTTCATCTCACAAGCTAAACCAAAGTGCTTTGTTATCTCTAGTCCCACTCCTACACTTGAACATATTTTGCACAGAACACTTTCTTTCAGCACAGAAGATAATAATCCAATATTCAGTACTTCATTAATATCATCACTGTCACTAACATATTCACGAAATCTGTCACTTCCACCAGTCAGCTTCTTGCTAGAAGATGTCACAGGGCTATCACCGGCCATGTGTTGCTTAGCAGAAGAACGAACTGTTTCAGTAATTGTAGTATTGCAACTTGGTATTAGTGTTAATTTTCTTTTCCCTATGTTCTTCCTCTCCTTATATACACGGTTACTAAAATGTGGCATCATAACCAGAACAACGCTTTACACAAGAAGTATAATACTACCAACAACAGGTGCAACACTGAACTAATTCGAAACGGTAAACAGCAAAGAGACGATGTTCCACACTCTTAGCGCTTCATTTGTCACAGAAAACAAAGTAGCCAACCCTTGCACACTCGCTGTATGCATAACGTAAGGTGCTGTATGTGTAACAGGCCGAGAAAATCCCAAGCAGTTCGCCAGGAAGTCACAAGAGGGAGTTAGATGCATTCAGCGGCCACCCATTTCCTCTACAGGCGTGGGGGAAAATGGTAATAACTCCACTTCTAGGGTGAGTAGAACAATAATTCAAAGTTTACATTAAAGAGGAATGTTCCAATTAATTTTCAGTAGGGAGAAAAAAAAAATCTTAATTTTTTGGATTTGACCACCTCCGGCTCCCCTTAACATTAGTGGCCACTGAAAAAATCTGAACTGCTTTGTTAGTACTATATCTGCCTGAACTCCTGTACTAATAATATATCCCAGGTACTGGACCTGTGACTTTGCAAAAGAACAGTTTTATGTCTTCTGGCTTAAATGGGCACTTTGCTGCATGGACAACATAATCTTTAACCTCTCCACATGCTCCTAAATTGTTCTTGAAAAAAATATTATATCATTTAAATACACAAGACACACAGACCTCTCAGTAACAAGTTGGCAAATCTTTGAAAAGTGGCACACCAAAATGCACACAGAGAAACTCACAGTGTCTGGAAGGAACCACAAAAGCTGTCTTTGGCCAATCTTGTGGTGCAATCACAATTTGGTGGTAACCTGAGTGAATGTCAAGGGGAGTAACATACTGGTAGTTTCATCAATAAAGAGTAAACCTTAAGTGTCAGGGGTCATGATCATATTTACTGCTCTCATATTACCACACAGATGTTTTTTTTTTTCTCTCCACTGACTGACCTCTTTGTGACCACTACAATCGGAGAGGGTTGAATTATCCCTGCAGCCAGCTGTTGCTGAATAGTTTACTCAACAACACATTGTAGATAAAAGGTTTTTGAGTGATCTGTCTAGCAACTTCTGTGGAGATTTTATGCTGTACAAAGTCAGTTCAGGTAGAGGTAGGAACTTCTCTCTTAACTGATTCCTTAATAAAGGCATAATTGCACAAACCTTTCTCACTGGCAACTCCTTCTACTCTGCTTAAAGTGTTTCTCACATTGAACAACTTCTTAAGTTACTTCCTCTTCACTAACTAATATAGTTCCATGTGGGATTGCTACATCTCTCTGACCAAAATTATCAACACACACAAACTCAAATCCTCTTTACTACTGCTTCTGCTTTACTTATGCTTCTTTTGACACAAAATTGCAGCCGGTTTAGAACACCATTCTGGCTGAACAGAATCAACTAGAAAGTCTGATCTCAGGGTATCCAAGTTTTGATAGCAATCCAGAGAACTCTTCCTGTACCTTCGCTGATACTGACAGAGGTACTAGTTTTTAATGACCATGTATGTGGTTCTATTGGAACCTGCAGAGGAGGTGCATACAGCAGGTTTCTTGTGACTGAGGTGTGCACTTACTGTCACAATAGTGAACTGCCTCAATGAATTGCGAAGTGTGTGTCTTATAACCTATCACTGCCTGAAAATGGTTCAGGAAGTCTTTCCCTAAAATTACATCACAACCTCGTCTGTGTTTGCTCACCACTTCCATATACTGAATTCATACTTTCTTCCATCAATATGCATATCTCCCACACAGGTATTGGCAGAATCAATTATCCCCTCACCTAAATTACTTCTGTTACTATGCGGTGGCCTGAGCACATGTTTATTTTGCGAAACAAATAAAACACTAACTGGAGCCCCCTTACCCATTAACATTTTGCTAGTCATTCCTCTAAGCTTGCCTTCTAAGACTATGTTTGCTACCTCATTGATTTCTTCATTTCTCACTGGGTTAGTTGTTCTTGTAGGGGTGAGGGTGGGTAGCAGGGCCTGCCCCATGCTTGTTTCACCACAGTGTGTCTGAATTTCCCTCCAGTGACCTCTCGTTCTGCCTATTACTCTGCAGTGCCGTCCACTGTGGAAAACTCTGAGGGCAGTCATCAATCGCATGCCCTATTGTATGACATTCTGTACAACAAGGAGCACGACAGTGCTCAACCATGTGGATCCGTTTTTCCCACTGCTGACAGTTTGTATCATTTACAAAAATGTAGCACTGCGTATTATTGTGCACAGGGGCTGGAGAAAAAAAAAAAAAAAATTACCCCCTTCCTCTGCAGTGGAGCCAGTCTCATGGCTTCATGTAATGAGGCGGCAGATGCCATCTTAACCTCAGTCCCAAACTGCAGATTTATTCCTTGAATAAATACATCAATAGCTCTTGCTTCAGCTTCTTCAATTAGAACCTCATTCTGAGTAGTATCTTTGCCCAACGCAAGACAAAGTTTGCATTCTATCAGCAAAAGCCTCAAAATCTTGACCAGTTTTGTGGCAAAGAGAGGACCTCTTATTAGAGTAGTGCTCTACTAACAGCTTCGCTAGGACATAAGAGACTGCACGTCTTGCAAGGCATCAACCGATTACAAAAGTAGAGGCATCGCCCAAGAGTTTTAATCTTTTAACATTTAGTAAAAAACTATCATGCCAGGAGCAAGGGAGCCCTATGCTGTGGACATTTTTCATAAAGGTGGTGACACTTTCGCTGGGTTTTCCCAAAAAGGAAGGGTACTAGCAACATTTGGTACACATGCCACAGTTTCCATTGCAGTGGCTCTAGAAGTGCCTGCAGTAGTTTGGCTTACTGCCTGTATAGTTTTGCGTTCACATTGATGTGCCAGGTTAGCAATCTGTTCCTGTAGCTTTATTTTCTGTAGTAACAATTCATTAACCTGTACTTGTACGAAGGTGGCATTATCTATGTTGCGGTGTTAAGTCAAGCGTTGGCACACCAGTTCGAAACGAGAGAGCAGAGGGCGCTGTGAAGAAGTCAGCCAATCGCACGCTGACCGACCCCTCTCCAGGACAACAACGCAATGTCAGTGCCCTCTATGCAAAGAGGACATAAGCGCCGTGTCTACTGATCATGAACCAGTTCTACAGCAGCATCAAGAATAGGCACTTCAAAACCAGTGACTTACTAACATTATTACTTTGCTTGTATTAGAACTGTATATACTGAAAGACATTGTTTATTTTGTCTGTTGCCCTTTGCTTGTGACACATTTATGTCATTCTCAAAGTTAAGTATTGTCATCAACTCATTTCATAATAAAACTCTTTAATACTATGTGATTGAAATGTTGTCTAGTGACCCAAGAAGCTAGTTTCCTAGACACCCTGACTTTGACAACTAGGCACAACTAGGCAGGATTCAACTATCTACCTCAGCACTGGTTGGTCAGTTTGTGGGGGTTGAAGGGACCAGACTACAAAGGCCATCAGTCCCTAGCTCAGCATTACCATCACCAGTGGCTTCTTGGCATTCCTGTAGTCAATTCACCATAAGCGCGTATCAGGCATGATTACAAAATATAAGGCCAAAAATTCTAGACATAAAATGTGTTACAAAAGAAAATAAGGTCTCGGCACAGAACTACAAAAAAAAAAAAAAAAAAAAAAAAAAACCTTATCGGCATGATGTCCAGTGACAGCAGCTTACCAAAGAATTGCAGTATGACACTTACATTTGCCTTTCCAGCACTGGGTGGAGAGTTGCAGCAATGTTGGCAAGGACAGCAACATGGTGCATGTCAACCACCACAATGGAGTCAGCGGTGTCAGCACGGACACCCAGCGGATGGCGTGGCGACGGTGAGATGTGGTGGAGTTAGCACGGACCACGCTGGGCCGGTTGCTGCAGCAGCACAGCATGTGGCATGAGCTATGCGCAGGCAGTGATTGCTTGACAGAACATAGCATTACTTTTAACTAATCAAACGATGCACAAAATATAACAAAAATACAATCAGACTATATAAAGGAACATACCGTTTATATTATTATAAAGAGTATACTGGTAAAAGAGAAAGTTCCAATTCCACCTACCTGCTTTGACCAATGATACCATCAAGATGGGAGATACCCCTGTTTCAACTATATACAATATCGTAACCATGTCATCACGCGTTCCACCTGCAAACAAACATGAATAACATGTGAAATATTTAACTGCAGCAATAGAATTAAACTAATGGGACACATACAGGAAGAACAGCATTTTGGGTGGTGGACAAACTTAATATGTGACAATAAGAATAATATCAACCTTCCACAACAATTAAAAAATTAAGCACATAAAATTCCTGTCATTCAACACAACCAAATCAATAAATAAATAAATAAATGCAAAAGTTATTGATATTGTAAATTTTGCATGGCATATATAGCTCAAATGCTACACACACACACACACACACACACACACACACACACACACACACACACACACACACACACACACACACAAAAAAACGAAAAACCAGTTTGCCATCAGTCCAAAGTAGGAACTTGATTGGAGACAACAAGCAATGGACCTCGTAGTAGATTTGTGTGTTGTATCCATGACTGACAAAAAAAGAAAAATATTAAATCTCCAACCATACACAACACTAATTCTAAATACAAATGTGAATCCATCAGCCATAATCTGCAAAAAACACAGCAGCTCTCGGTATTCACTTCCTACTCGTCCATAACTAGGCTAACAATCTCGATCACACACGTTTGCATTACGTAGAGGCTGTTCCACACAATAGCAGAACCTCTATGAGCAGTTTTATTTTTAATTAAGCCTATAGGGATAAAATTGTTTTAAGAGAAGCACTGTATTGCCATAGTGTTATAGTTGTTAAGACAGAACACATTAGTAATGTGTACAACAAATCTAACAGGTACCAGATTGTGGCATGTAGTATACAAACAATGTAGTGTGTGACCCAAATTACAAACACTATTACCACCGACGACATCAGCACCTGAGCCTGAGGGCATAACCTGAGGCAGTAAATAGCATCGAGGTCTAAAAATGGTTCATTCTGCAAAATTGTGCTGTAAGAATGTTGTATAAAGCTGATACATAAAAGCCTTGCAGAAGTCTCTTCAGGGACACTGAGATTCTTACACTTAATGTCTCATCACATTTACAGCCTAATGATACTTGTGGTTAATGCGAAATAGGCCTAGTGCATTTTCTTTATGTCAACAATGACCGTCTTATAAACCCTTACCTTCTATTTCAGCTAGTTCTTTTGAAATTGCAAATTTGCAGTAGTACCTTCAGTTGGACGGCATGTCTCCTTTTGCATTTCACAAGTTTCAACATTACGCACTTCTGTGGTTGGAAATAAAGCCGAAGAACACCATTATTTAACAACACAAAATTTTAAAACAAGAGTTCAATTTTAAGAAGCTTTCCCAATGATTAATATAATTTTAATCTTAAGCTGCACACAGCACAGCTGTGTACCCTTTCACGTGATAGTTACACGACAAAGTAGCCACTAATTTGCACACAGCTTTGAAACTGAATCTGCAGTTTATAGTTGGTTAGTTCCATGGCTCATTTTGCATGGTAGATCATAATGATGGGGTAAAAGTCATTTTATATTCACAATGCAAAATAATTTGTACATATGGTTACATTCCAAACGTTTTCAGGTCTTTTGTTTATATTTTATGTTGTTTTTTAATTACAAAAAAAAAAAAAACGATAAACAGATGGGAGTTGGTAATTCCTATCCATCAATTTTTTACACATTACAGTTACAGAGATTGTTCCTACAGTGTAGATGGGGTTGCCAAGGAGAAACTTTCCCAGTTTGTTTTCAAATTTAGCTTTGCTGTCAGGCAGAAATTTTATATCATGAAGTAAGTGGTCAAAAATTTTGGTGGCAGAATTGTGTACCCCTTTTTTGTGCTAAAGAGAAGAGAACGTTAATG
Organism: Schistocerca piceifrons; assembly: GCF_021461385.2. Classification (NCBI taxonomy): domain Eukaryota; kingdom Metazoa; phylum Arthropoda; class Insecta; order Orthoptera; family Acrididae; genus Schistocerca; species Schistocerca piceifrons. Next base: position 831,176,605 of record NC_060149.1, on the reverse strand, counting down.
TAGAGTAATTAATGTAATACTTCCTTCTCGTATTGTAATTATATACATCAGTGTTCCTTTTGATCTGCAATGCATTATTTACAACAAACTTTGTGAGTACAACTTGCAGTTTGAATACAAAAGTCACAGTTGTTGGGACGATTGTACCTTTGAGATTTTGTCTATAGCCTAAAATATTAATTTGGTACCACCACAGACTAACACGCATGTGATTGTAACAAAAGATGAACAACACCATAAATACTAATGAAAACATTATTTGTGTCAAAAGCATGTCTGCTGGAAAACATTCATCTCTCTTCATTTCGGACTGAGAGTCTTCAAAGTGAGGCTTAAAAAATCATATGCGTATAAATTTTATAAAAAAAAAACGATATTCTGGCTGCAATCATTTTAGCCGCTCAACTTACTTACCTCACAGAATTTGAAATGTACAGTACATTTCAATTTCTAACTCCAACAATTACTCGTCCTGATTTTTTTGCTTTCTGGTGAAAGACAGTGAAAACTTCCTTTCGCCTTTAGAACAAATGATTCTTCCCACACGAAATTCAAAACCGTATGTTAATTACCTAAGTTTTTAATCTCATGTATATTGTCACAGTCTTCACATCACAATATTTAGCCGCTTATGCGGTTTTAGGGGTTACATTTCTATACATCGATATCGCACTTTCAGGCCCCATACCACAAGTAGTCGAGAAGAAAAGGTAGTCTCTTGCGTAGATCTTTAATGTGCCGCAGCATTCATGCTACATATTTGCACAATAAGGAAGTAGAAACACGAAATTCACCAATTATGGCACGATAGCGTCGGAAACTGAGAAATCGAATTGAAATCGAGCTTATGCTGTACGGTGCTTCTACACAGTCTATACACAGGACAATTACAGCGAGGTCTTCAGCCACTGGAAACATTACTACTTAGTCGCGCGCCAACACAAATTAGTGTCTACTATCCACACACTAGTTTGAAACAATAGAGTTACAGCTTCGTCTTTGTGTATAGTTTTGGTTTTGCTATGTTTTTGTCAGAGATGTGGCTACGCTAGTACGTCAAGACGACATGTTAAATCGATACCAATGAAGCCAAGGTTGCTACATAGAAGGATGGGCCAATGTGTTCGGCAGCGATCGGGCGCTTCCGTGTGACGTCACTGTCGAGAAGCTTCAGCAGCGCGAGAAGTTCGCATACGGCACTATTGCGCTTAAACTAACATTAATTTACGAAAAGTGAAGGACAATATAATGAATTATGGATTCGATCGAAGCTTACCAATACAGGGACTGAATGTTAATACCTGCTACGACTTTGAAACTCTTATATTGTCTCTCTGGTAATGACATAAGTAAAACTACAGATTTGTGGCTCCCCCTCAATTTATATTCTATTACTCAATATTTTTTGTTAGATAACAACAATCTGGTATGCTTCAGTCCTTTTTTATATATTTTACAATTTTAATAGTACTGGAAACGCAACAATTACAAGAGCTTTCAGTTTACTAAACACATTTTGTGCACCACAGTTGGCAATAATGTGTACCATCTTTTTCATGCAGGTATTAAGGAGCAACCGTACGTCTAGTTATTTGAAACATTACTACATATAATGATACAGAAGCCCGGTTTAATGAACTCACATTCAAAAATTTTAAGAAGAATTTAAATACCTTAATCAGATCTGGAGGGGACTGCAGAAGCTCTCCACCTGTGTGCTGCTTTCTGCTGCTGCTGTTTGGCCTCTGTGCCTTTGCAGGTGTGTTCAAGTGCCTTATCCGGAGAAAGGTTCTGGTTTTAGCGCACACTGTGATGACCTCTTGAGGAATAGTTGGAAACTTCCCAATTAAAAGTCTCGTCAGGTTTCTGATCACATTGCCGTCTTTACACAGACCGCTGCCATGAAAATTAAAAACAAGCATCTCTAACTGCATAACAACATCAAACCACTCATCTGAAGGGGTGATTAAGCCACCACGAGACAGTTTCTCAATCCACCCAGGACTTGCATGGTCTTTCGACACTTCGAGTGTCTTACCACTAGGATGACCAAGTGATTTGTCAATGGAGACGCACCTGGAGCAATATATCCAGCGATGTAGCGGAGACCTTCTAGAGAACACTCTGAATCTTCTATCAAAGGTGGAACAATTAAGTCATGTAGTGTGATGTCCCTCATTTGTTGATCACCTTCTATCATTGACAACGCTTCCTCAAGGCCCGGCACAAGTCCTGTAAACAGGTTGGAAGTCAAATAATTTGTATCAGTTTTCGCTGAGACTGGACAAGAACTGCGTAACTGAATGTCAGCAATACTTTTGTTCATAACTAAAATACGCAAACGGCTTTTAAATTCCACTGGTAAGGGATGATCATAGGCTCTGCCAATTGCTCTCATCTGGGAAAATAAGTTTTCAAGGCAGTCTTGGTTGAAACTTGAGGTCAATACATACTTCAAACCGTAGCCACGTTTTAAAGCCGAAAAACAACCCAGCAGTGACCGAATCGAGGTGAGTAATCCCTTTTGGAAAGGAAGTAAAGTTTTATGATTTCCCACTCTCATTTTTTCACAGACGGAGTAGAATCTGCCAAGAACTTCCTCCTGCGTCTCCTTACACAATTCAAAAGCACTTGGAATTGGCCGTTTGCCGACAGGTACCCTCGAATTCATAACATCAAAAGTGTCGTTCACCAATTCGAAGAATTCTGCCGTGTCTTTTTCTTCAGGCATTACAAAAGAAATTGCTTCTGATTCAGTGTTGGAAAAGAGTTGGCAAGCAAGATGAACGCGCTGTCGATCTCTTCCACAAACTGTCAGATGATGAGCAGTAAGCTTAGGGCACAGTTTCAGTTCTCCATTATCTTTCGACAATAGCTGCTCGATTACGCGCTTTCTTATCGTTCTTCCGTCACTTAATGAGAAACCACCGTCTAAAAGGTGGTTTCTGAGAAGTTTCACCATATGTGGTACATCAGCAAATACCCAAACACGTTTCGTTTCATCATCTGGGTTGGTGAAGCACGTGTTTGTGTAGTCGATGTGGAATTCCTTCCACACTTTCCCAGTTTTACCCCCCAAATGAGACACTATACCAACTACGACAAATCCCACTTTCTGCGTCTCTCTGACGATACTGATCAGTAAATCCCGATTCATCGTAGTATCAAAGTTATAATATACGGGCTGCTTCCAGGTTCCACACAAACCCCGTGCCATAACAACCTGTACCTGGCTATGTGGTCCGTATATGGTGTCAGTTTCTTGGTCGTAGGATATGCGACTGTCCACATTCATTTCGTCAAAGCTTAACACACACAGCTTCTCTGCTTGACTTAAGTTTGTTGCTTGCATATTCATTAAGTACAATACATCAGTCAAAATTCCGGGAACACAACGAAAAGAATTGGATAACCATAGTTATCCAACATAAAAAATCCAGGTAATGGTATTCCCATTATATTTCTTAAATAAATATAAGTTTTTCTGGACAGAGAGCGCAGAAACAAGGCTTTGCTTATATCTTCCTGGGTCCAATGGGTGCTCTTCTTTGATTTCAGAAGACATTCAATTTGTGCGTTCGTAAACATTTTTTTTACAACTTGGTGTACTTTAGTTGTCACTTTAGTACTTCGTTGATACTGAAAGCTTTGGCATAGCTTTCTCTGTCTGCTTAATACATGAGCCAGTAATTTGTTTCTCGTTCTCAGTGTGTTGTTTTCAGCTACCAAACGCTTATTTTTTCTGTCTGTAGCGATAATTCCTTATGAAGCCTCTTCATTTCATCCTCGATGCGGCCTTTTTCAGTTTCTGTGCTTTGATCCACTCTTTTTCTTCTTCGGTGACAGTGAAGCTAGTCTGTTGAGTGCACGTTTACGTGTTTCACGATCTTTCCTTCTGTCATTTTTTTCTTGGACAGAAGACGAAGCAGCAGCAGCTGCTGCAGATGTGGTTTTAATGAGGTGCAATGAAGGAACTGCAGTCGGCTTTAAGATCTTCTTTGGCGGAAGTTTCATTAATTCAGCTTGGAGATCCCGTAAATAATCGTGTTCTTTAAAATGTACGCTACAGATAGTAGCATTTTTAATGTTAATACTATCAATTCTTCTACAGAGCTGAACCCACCGAGCACATGTTTCAGGATCTTTCGGAAACTTATAATAGGAAATACTACTCCCTTTAGTCTTCTGATTATAGTTTTCACACACAGCCACGGCACAATTCGGCATTGTTAAAGTGTCGCAGAAAGAATAAACTCGATTCAACACGATAACAAACAGCAACAACACAAAACTTACTTGCTTCAACACATAAGAAAGCGCGTGCGAACTGAGCGGAGTTTCTCGACGCAGACGTCATGCTCAGTACGGCGAAAAGTCTCTGTTCTGCCCGCCCCCCCCCCCCCCCTGATGAAGCAACTCTTGTTTGCAAGAAATATATGGCTCATTTATTTCGAATATATGGATGAAACTAATTACTGAAAAACCAAAAGAAGAGCAGGAACAAACTCAGTGTGTGAGACTATCTACAGATAGAAATATTAGCAAGTATAGAGAAGAACTTAAGTCTATAGATTGGAATACAGTTTTACATTCCTCCAGAAATGTTGATGAAACCTTCAGCACAGTCCTCAAAATCATTTCTGAAATCTTCCATACATACTGTCCACTGGCTAAAAATAAAAAAAAAGTCAGGAAACCTAGCCACTCAATTATACAGAAGTGGTTTTCACCTCAATTACAAAAACTGAGACTATTGGTAATTACTTGTCATGATGAGGTCAAAAAGGGAGCAGTAGATAAAGAAACTTACAAAAACCTAAAAAGAAAATACAGATCTGAAATTAAAATAGCCAAGTGTAAGGCAAATGGTGATATCATTACAAAATCACACAATAAATGTAAGGCTGCATGGAAAATAATAAAAGCAGAGCTAGTATGGATATAAAGACAACACAAATGCTGCTAACATCACTGCCAGTGACTTCAGTCACTTTTTGGTCAATTCTGTCAATCTTAGGCTCTCAACTCAGGGCAACCAGAGTTCCAATTCAACACATACACCTATTTCTGACCCTACATCTGCCAAAAAGTTTCAACAAAACATTACAAACATAACGTCAGCTTGTAAATGGAGAGGAGTACAAGTAATTGATATAATTAAAGCAACCTCTAAATTAAAATACTCCAGATCTGAAGATGTTTATGGCCTGTCAAACTTTTTAATTAAAAAATTGTAGATCTCATATCATATTCTCTTTGTGTACTGATAAACTGGATGCTCTCTAGTGGACACTTTCCAGAATGTCTCAAAAAATATGGTCGTCATACCATTTTACAAAAAGGGTGACAAGTCCTGTATCAGTAATTATAGACCAATTTCACTTGTGCCTATTCTCTAAAAAATAAAGAGTATTGCATACTGCAGCAAATATGCATACACCTATCAGACAACAATATATTATATGATTCTCAGTATGGCTTTAGGTCAAACTTATCAACAGACAAAGCTTTTGTACTAAGCTCATTCGAGTCGGAATTATCTGCTGAAGCCATTCTAATTGACTTCAGTAAGGCTTTTGAAATAGGATTGGGGAGAAGAGAAGTTTGTGGCACAACTTGACCAGAAGAAGGGATCGGTTGGTAGGACATGTTCTGAGGCATCAAGGGATCACCAATTTAGTATTGGAGGGTAGCGTGGAGGGTAAAAATCATAGAGGGAGACCAAGAGATGAATACACTAAGCAGATTCAGAAGGATGTAGGTTGCAGTAGGTACTGGGAGATGAAAAAGCTTGCACAGGATAGAGTAACATGGAGAGCTGCATCAAACCAGTCTCAGGACTGAAGACCAAAACAACAACAAGGCTTTTGACTCAGTTAAACACAAATTGTTATAAGACAAACTGTGTTGCTATGGAATCAAACACTTGGAACCTCACTAACTGAATCATACCTCAGCAATAGAAAACAAATTGAAAGCATAATGGCCGAAAGTCACAGACTCTAAGTATAAAACGAGATGTTCCTCAGGGCTCAGTGCTTCGCCCTCTACTGTTTATATTATTTGTAAATTACTTCCTAAGTAACTTACCCTGTAAATCCATCCTCTATGCTGATGAGACAACATTACCTAATTCCGGAAAGGATATAAACAAATTAAAGGAGGAAAGTGAAGAATGTCTTAAAATATCTAATATCTGGTTTAAAGCTAGTGAGATGTCTATGAACCATGAAAAGACTGCCAAGATAATCTTCCATCTATCAAACAGTAACATTAAGTTACCATCTGTTAAACTACTAGGAATACACATTGACTCGAAATTAGTGTGGGACACACATACAGATTATGTATGTCGAAAATTATCATGAGTTATCTAGCTACTAGCCAAACGACACACATGTGTTACACAAGATTTATTACTTCATTCATACTATGCCTTCTATCACTGCCATCTACAATATGGCATTCTTTTATGGGGTAGCTCCCCAGGAGCCAAGAAAATTTTCACTTTGCAGAAAAAAGCAATTAGACGTTTTTATGGAATTACTAACAACAAGACCTCATGTAGATCTTATTTTTAAGACTGAAAAATTCTGGTAATCCCATCTCTTTATATATATTGTTGCCTCTTAAACATAAAAGAGAACTTAAACCACTACACTATAAGGAAATCTGTTCTTCAACACAATACTTGACAACAAATATGAATGATATACCCACAAACAGGCTTAAGAAAACCCAATCTAGCTATGAATAGATAGGCATAAAATTATTCAACACTTAAACCCATACAGGCTCAATTGGTTTCACTGGATATTTTCAAAACTAAAACCGAAGTGTGGATGAAGGAAAATTATCTGTAGTATAAAAGAATTTCAGAATAGTTGTAAAGATGATCTAATTTATTGATAAATTAAAGTTTACTGTTATGTATAGATATGGGTGTAGAGGGAGTTATAAGCTAATGGGATACAACACTGTTATATTTTTACCATGTGATATTTGTTATTTAAAACATAATGTACAAATAGCTGTAATTCTTCTGACGACTTTGACTGAATATTAATGCTGAAAGATGGATAAAGTAAATAAATCATCATCATCATCATCATTTAAGACTGATTATGCCTTTCAGCGTTCAGTCTGGAGCATAGCCCCCCTTATAAAATTCCTCCATGATCCCCTATTCAGTGCTAACATTGGTGCCTCTTCTGATGTTAAACCTATTACTTCAAAATCATTCTTAACCGAATCCAGGTACCTTCTCCTTGGTCTGCCCCGACTCCTCCTACCCTCTACTGCTGAACCCATGAGTCTCTTGGGTAACCTTGCTTCTCCCATGCGTGTAACATGACCCCACCATCTAAGCCTGTTCGCCCTGACTGCTACATCTATAGAGTTCATTCCCAGTTTTTCTTTGATTTCCTCATTGTGGACACCCTCCTGCCATTGTTCCCATCTACTAGTACCTGCAATCATCCTAGCTACTTTCATATCCGTAACCTCAACCTTATTGATAAGGTAACCTGAATCCACCCAGCTTTCGCTCCCATACAACAAAGTTGGTCGAAAGATTGAACGGTGCACAGATAACTTAGTCTTGGTACTGACTTCCTTCTTGCAGAAGAGAGTAGATCGTAGCTGAGCGCTCACTGCATTAGCCTTGCTACACCTCACTTCCAGTTCTTTCACTATGTTGCCATCCTGTGAGAATATGCATCCTAAGTACTTGAAACCGTCCACCTGTTCTAACTTTGTTCCTCCTATTTGGCACTCAATCCGTTTATATTTCTTTCCCACTGACATTACTTTCGTTTTGGAGATGCTAATCTTCATACAATAGTCCTTATATTTCTGATCTAGCTCTGAAATATTACTCTGCAAACTTTCAATCGAATCTGCCATCACAACTAAATCATCCGCATATGCAAGACTGCTTATTTTGTGTTCACATATCTTAATCTCACCCAGCCAGTCTATTGTTTTCAACATATGATCCATAAATAATATGAACAACAGTGGAGACAGGTTGCAGCCTTGTCTTGCCCCTGAAACCACTCTGAACCATGAACTAAATTTACCGTCAACTCTAACTGCTGCCTGACTGTCCATGTAAAGACCTTTAATTGCTTGCAAAAGTTTGCCTCCTATTCCATAATCTCGTAGAACAGACAATAACTTCCTCCTAGGAACCCGGTCATATGCCTTTTCTAGATCTATAAAGCATAGATACAATTCCCTGTTCCACTCATAACACTTCTCCATTATTTGTCGTAAGCTAAAGATCTGGTCCTGACAACCTCTAAGAGGCCTAAACCCACACTGATTTTCATCCAATTGCTCCTCAACTAATACTCGCACTTTCCTTTCAACAATACCTGAGAAGATTTTACCCACAACGCTGATTAAAGAGATACCTCTGTAGTTGTTACAATCTTTTCTGTTTCCATGTTTAAAGATTGGTGTGATTACTGCTTTTATCCAGTCTGATGGAACCTGTCCCGACTCCCAGGCCATTTCAATTATCCTGTGTAGCCATTTAAGACCTGACATTCCACTGTACTTGATGAGTTCCGACTTAATTTCATCCACCCCAGCTGCTTTATTGCACTGCAATCTATTGACCATTTTCTCCACTTCCTCAAACGTGATCCTATTTCCATCATCATTCCTATCCCATTCTACCTCGAAATCTGAAACATTACTGATCGTATTTTCACCTACATTCAGCAACTCTTCAAAATATTCCCTCAATCTGCCCAAGGCATCCACAGGATTCACCAGCAGTTTTCCTGACCTGTCCAAAATACTTGTCATTTCCTTCTTACCTCCCTTTCGAAGACTGCTAATTACACTCCAGAATGGTTTTCCAGCAGCTTCACCCAATGTCTCCAACCTGTTTCCAAAGTCTTCCCAAGATTTCTTCTTGGATGCTGCAATTATCTGTTTGGCTTTGTTTCTTTCTTCAACATAACTTTCTCTGTCTACCTGAGTTCTAGTATGTAGCCATTTTTTATACACCTTCTTTTTCCTTTTGCAGGCTGCCTTGACTGTGTCATTCCACCAAGCTGTTTGCTTCCTCCTACTTTTACACACTACTGTTCCAAGACATTCTTTAGCCACTTCTAGTACTGTGTCCCTGTACCTTGTCCATTCCTTTTCCAATGACTGTAATTGACTACATTCAACTAACTGGTACCTTTCTGAGATCGCTGTTATGTACTTGTGCCTGATTTCCTTATCCTGAAGTTTCTCCACTCTTATCCTCCTACATATGGACCTGACCTCCTGCACTTTCGGCCTCGCAATCCCAATTTCACTGCAGATTAAATAATGATCAGTGTCGTCAAAGAATCCCCTGAATACACGTGTGTCCCTCACAGCCTTCCTGAATTCCTGATCTGTTATTATATAGTCAATGACAGATCTGGTTCCCCTGCTTTCCCACGTATACCGGTGAATGTTCTTATGTTTAAAAAAGGAGTTTGTGATTACTAAGCCCATACTGGCACAGAAATCCAAGAGTTGTTTCCCGTTCCTGTTGGCCTCCATATCCTCTCCAAATTTACCCATAACCTTTTCATACCCTTCTGTTCGATTTCCAATCCTGGCGTTAAAATCACCCATGAGCAGAACACTGTCCTTGTCCTTTACTCTAACAACTACATCACTGAGTGCCTCATAAAAACTATCCATCTTATCTTGATCAGTCCCTTCACAATGCGAATATACTGACACAATCCTAATTTTCTTGCTAGACACTGTCAAATCTATCCACATCAGTCGTTCGTTTACATACCTTATTGCAACTACGCTGGGTTCCATTTCTTTCCTGATGTAAAGCCCTACACCCCATTGTGCTATTCCTGCTTTGACTCCTGACAAGTAGACCTTGTATTCTCCCACATCTTCTTCTTTCTCATCCCTTACCCGAATGTCACTAACAGCTAAAACGTCCAGCCCCATCTTACTTGCAGCCTCTGCCAGCTCTACCTTCTTCCAAGAGTAGCCCCCATTGATATTAATAGCTCCCCATCTCATTACCATTTATTTGCCAAGTCGTATCTTAGGAGTCCCTGGTTTGTCAGTTAGAGGTGGGACTCCGTCACCTCCAAAGGTCCGAGGCATTTTGCTCTGATTGTTGCCAGCATCATATTTAAAGTACCAGGGAAGCAGGTTGCTAGCCTTACTTGCCCTGAGTCCCATTGGGTTTTACCCCTAACGGCTGAGGGACTAACCGGTGGATTTGGTAGTCTTTGCCGTATGAGCACAAAGGTGACCACGACTCAGAATACGTCCGAGATGCCCAGCCTTATTCCAAAGTAACTGGTATCCCAACTGTCGGGACCACATACTTGGCCACTCATACGTTGCCCGTGGTTCATGAACTAGGACATGACTACAGGAACCCAAACCATGAACCACAAGTAATAAGTAAATAAATATGTTGCGGTTTCCATATCGCGATTTTTGAGGGTATTGTAGGGCTTGGACATAACAACAGAACTTAATCCAAAAACGTTAACGGAAGTGGGGAGAGGGGGTAATTTATAGTTTATGCACTCGTTAATTACAATTATTAGGTCTTCAGTGGTATTTCACATATAAAATAAGTACAAACGTCCTATTTTACACTCTATACTGACAAATAAACTGCTCAAAATATTGGTAGGAACCACCAATTTTCACGAGTTGCAATCGTAAATTATTGGACGGGGTAGTGATGTAGGGTTAAACTACTGGGAGTGAAACAGTGACTTTTATGTTCTTTGTTGTTACAAATACTTCATTGTTGTTATACAAACAGGTCGCGATTTCTGGGAGTGTGGTTAAGCTGTTTTTGGATGTATCTTCCGAATATATCGCGATTTTATATGGTGTTGCTAGGCTGTGACTTAAGATGACGGTTTGAATTGGCTGAAAATATCTGGTTGTGGTGGTGGGTTGATCTTTGCGGTAGGCGGAGGTCTAGGTTAGTTTGGAATGAAACAGTTGGGTTGTGAGTTGGCAAAGCCAACGAATATGAAAGCAAAAAGTCTGGGTTTGTTGACAGACTGTTCTGTAGCGTACCCAGAGGTCTAGATTAGTTTGAAATGTGACGGAAAAGCAAAAGCAACAAAGACCGTGAAATGGTAAGAATTTGGATGTTTGGTGATCCTCCCAGCGACGACAATCGTTAGTGACTACTTCGGTTCGTACAACACTCTTGGTAGTGAAGGTCTGCAGTATCTTAGATACGAAAGACCTTTCTGTTCACACAAAGAACGTCGACAGAACGTTGAGGGAACGTCATAGGTGCCACCCCACGATATGGCAGAAAGACTGAACATTTCGCATATTACCTTGCTGAGTACATTTTCCATCGAGCCCAACACCAGAAAGAAATATTACTTCACTCTTTTGTTGAAGTGGAGTAACATTACCCGCCTGGCGGAATTGTAATGCAACAATTCTTTCAAATTATGCTCGAAGCACGACTAGCATTACAATTTTGTGGTTTTCAGACAAACGGAGGCCTTCAATTTCATAAACATTATGAGTATGTTACAGTATCGCTTTGCTTGGCACTGTACATTACATTAGAATATCTACTTTATTTGTGTTCCATTATTAACGTCTTTTCGTCATTTGTGCATTTGCGCATTGAAAGTATGATTGGATGATTGCATAACGTCTAATGTGCTCTCGCTCTGTGTTCTGATTGGGTGAGGAGATCATGTGTCCTTTGCTCAGATAGTATAGGGTGATTATAATTAAAGTTAATCTTTCAAATCGCTGTAGAAATAACACCACTAGTCAGAATGACGTCAAATTGCAACGGAATATTAAAGGAGAAGGGGAAAATGTATGGCAGAGGATAAATAAATAGTTACAAAATGTAGCAATAGATGGCGCTGAAAGCATCATAATTTAACAGTGTTCAACTACAAATGACAAATGAATCATACAACAGGTGTATGTTTGACATTAAACAAACTGTACTACTCAGTGTGCATGAGTGTACAGTTCTGATACTGTTAGTTACGTAAGCTCATCCACCATGGCAAAGTCAAGGTCATTTTATTTTATTTTTATCTGCACGGAAAGTTCTGTAGGACAAAATTGAGGAGCAAATGTCCAAGGTCATGGAACGCATCGGAACATGAAATTACAATATGTCACACTGGATGGGAAAAATCGGTTTTTAATTGTTCCGAGGCCGAAAACCGCATAAAAAGCATCACTCACATCGGTTTTTAAGTGAACTGAGGCCAAAAACAGCATAAAAGCATCAATCACATCGGTTTCGAACTGCCCTGAGGCCAAAAACCGCATAAAAAGCATCAATCACGTCGGTTGTTAATTGTCCTGAGGGCAAAAACCACATAAAATGCATTAGCAAAAATCAATTCAGATTATTAATTTCAGTGTGACTGGCGCAAAACATATTCAGTATGCTGTCCACCGTGTTCTGCAACAAGTTGAAATCGAGAAACAGCATATTCCACAACTGAGCAAAGTATTTCTGGGGTCACATTCAAAATGTGTTGGGCAATGTGTGCCTTCAATGTAACTAAGTTTGTAATCGGAACACTGAACACAACATCTATCAGATAGCCCCACAGCCAGAAGTCACATGGATTAATATTAGGTGATCAGGACGGCCAGGCTGTAGGGAAATGGCGGCTGATAATTCTAGAATTTCCGAAATGGTGTTTCAGCAGCTGCTTAACTGGATTTTCAATGTGCACAGGTGTGCCATCTTGCATAAAAATGATCCCATCCACACATCCACGCTGTTGGAGAGTTGGAATGATGTAGTTGTGCAAAAGACACTCATAGCACCTACCAGTGACAGTACAGGCAACAGGACCAGAAGCTCTTGTCTCTTCGAAAAAAATATGGCCCTATGATAAATGATGCCATAAACCCGCACCACACTGTGACCTTTTCAGGATACAGTGGTACTGGTTGATTTGTGCGTGGATCTTCCGTTGCCCATATTCGACAATTCTATGTATTGACATATCCTGTCAGATGGAACTGGGCTTTGTCTCTGCAGAAAACCTTCCACAGCCCATCATTGTCCACTTCCATGCAAACAAGAAATTCTAAAGCAAAGGTCTCTCTTGCTGGTAGGTCAACAGGAATCAACTCGTGCACACGGGTAATATTGAATGGATAGCAAAGAAGGATGTTTCATATGATTTTACGCACCATGCTCAGGGGTATGTCCAATGTTCAGGCAATTGTTCGTGTGGCACATGTTTGCACACCACCACTTGTCTCCTCCTGCGTTGTTGTCGCCACTGCTTCCACTGATGTCGAGTCAGTTCGTTTCCTCCCTCTACCAGGTTGCACACCAAAATTACCTGTCTTTTCGAATTTCCGAATCATTTTCTCCAAACCCATGGCAGTCATAGGACCACTGCCTTTTTTCAAACCCTTCACTGTCCAGAACTTTTGCAGAGCGGTGAGAGCACAGCCATCATTCTTGTAATACAGCTTTACAAGCAGAGCGCGATCCTGCATTGAGACCGTCATGGCGAATGCCGCGGACACGAAAAGAGGAAAAGCCGTGTACCTGGAGTGTTTATACCAACTTCAATGGCTTGTGCACATGACAGGTATTTTCATTTATGTATTCTGACACATACGGCGGCATCTACTGATCAATTTTCACACTATTTTTCTGATTCTGCCATATGTTTTCACCCTCCTCTGATAATATTTCGTTGCAATTTGATGTCATTCTGACCAGTGGTGTTATTTCTGCAGCGTTTTGAAAGTTTAACTTTAATTATAATCACGCTGTATATCAAAAGTGCATCGCACAGCGCAATCTCGATTTCATAGTTCCCGATGCTATCATGCAGTATTTGACGGAGTTCGTATTTATATTTAGTTATTGCTCAAAGATGCAGTTTCAGTACTGTCCTCCCCCCTGCTCTCTCCCCTCCTTCCCCCTCCTGTCGCGTCAACAGTATTGTCACCTATAACTAAACATTTGCTCCTTCCCTGCCAACAAATACCTCTTCATGCATACCCTGTCCCAACACAAGGTCTACTCCTTCATCCTTAATGAAACATTCCTCCAATCTCACCATGTTGTTTGCACCTCTCCCTATCTCCTTCACCACACCGTCAACCCCCTTTCCCTCACGTGAGGCACTGTCACTATTGGCCACCTCAAGCATATCCCTGTCTGCCCACTACCCCAGCTCAATGATTCGATCGAACACCTTCTCCTCAGCATCTTTTTCCCTCCCTCACCATCACCTTTGCCACTATCTATGTCCATCCCACAGCTTATCTCCCTACGACTTCATTTCCCATGTTCACTGTACCTTCTCCATGCATGTGATTGCCATCGATCTCACCATCCACAGCTGTGACCCAACTGCCATTCGGTGGTGGCATCAGTTCCTTGCCAACCTCCATGGTGACCATGTTTCTCTTCCACAGCACACCCATCCTGAAAGTAACTTCATCCCAGATGTCATCCTCACTTCCCCCAACCTCCTTGGCCATATCGCTGCAGATGTCCTCAGTCCCATTGGTAGTGACCACCTCCCTGTCCTTCTCACCATCTCCTTCGCCCAAGGCACCCCTCCTGCCCCCTAACCTGCTTCTCCTCCTAAGTCTGTCCATGAGTACTGCTGCACCGAGTGGAATGCCTACCGGGAATCCATTGCCTCACAAGTCGAAAGCCACTCCCTTACCTTTCACCATCCCGTGGACGACAACTATGACTCTTCCTTCCTCCAGACCATCACTGATGTTTTGGAGTCCCACATTTCTACCAAACTTATCTACCCTCACCGCCCTACACTTCCTCCACAGGCTGTCCTTGTCCTCCGTGAATCATGCAGGTTTTACGACTCCTTCCTCAGCGCCCATGACCAGGATAGATTCCTCCATCACCAGCAATTACGCCACATTTGAAACTTCCTCACAGCAAAGAAATGCCGGGACTGGTGGCAGACATGTACCTGCCTCAACTCGACCCTTCCTGTCAACTCCTCCAAGTACTGGACTGCTTTCCACCACCCCACATTACCCTCGTCTCCAGGAGGACTAACCCTTCCCCAACAACCTTAGTAAGGCTAACCCTTTTGCTTCTCACGTCTTGAAGCTCTTATCCATTCCTGATGATCTGCATTTTGACTACACCCTCTTCTCCATCGTCCCTGAACGCACTGATACCTCTGTCCTGCCACTCTTCCCCAGTTTTTCGTACTTGGATCAGTTACCCCCTTCAGATATAAACACTCCCATTTCTGCACATGACATAAACTCATCCTCTGCTCCAAACACAACACTACCCTGGTCATGATGGTGTCACATACTGCCACCTCAAGGAATCCCTCCTATCCTTCCTGGCTACCCTGTACAATGTCCTCCTCTCTACCGGCTTTTACCCTGACTTGCGGAAGACTTCCTGTGCCCTGCTGTTCCCTAAACCCAGCAAACCTCCCTCTGATACCCTTCCTATCATTCCATCTGCCTCACCTCCATGTTCAGTAAGGTCTTTGAGTCCACCCTCTCTTGCCATATTCATCACTACCTTAACCACCACTACCTCCTTCCCCTTAGAGTGGCTTCCAGCCTTCCTTCTCAGCTGACGACCAGCTCTTTAACCTTATCAACCTTCTTTCTCTCCAGTTTAACTCCCGTCGCTCTGCTATCTTTGTTTCCCTTGACCTCCAGAATGCCTAAGACCATGTCTGGCATCCCGGGCTCCTCTTTAAACTCCAGACCTACGCTCTTCCCATCAATTTCGTCCATCTTGTTGCTTTCTTACTCTCCCATCGACCCACCTATGTCACTATCCGCAAAACCAATTCCTGTACTTTCTATACCACTGCTGGCGTGCCCCAAGGCTCCGTCCTTTCCCCTCTCCTCTATCTTCTGTATACTGCTGATATGCCCAAACCTCCCCCATCTGTTCACCTCCTCCAATTTGCTGATGACACTGCCTTCCTGGCCCTTTATCCTACCCTTCAACAGTCCCAACATACCCTTCAAACCCATCTCAACCAGTTCACCTCCTTGTGTGACCAGAGGCTCCTTCACATCAACCTGTCAAGACCCAGGCAATCATAGAAGGTTGCACCACCGCAACAGGCTCTGCCTCTTGAAACTCCTGTTCAGCCAGACATGGGGACTGCATCCTTCCACCATCCTTTACACCTACAAATCCTTGATCTGCCCTGTCCTTTGTTATGCCAGCATCACTTGGATTTCTGCCACTTCCAGCTTCTAGAAAGTCCTCTATGACCTCATCCCCTTCACTCAACTTCTGCTTTTCCTTGAACACATCTGCACCCTTACATCAGTCACCGACTTGATCCCCCCACCCCCTTGTGTCTCCTATCCTCTCCACCCCCAGCCCATTGCCGCACCCTTACCATTGTGCTCTGCCCTCTCTCCATCTCCACACCCTCCACCTCCTTTCCCAACATAAGTTACTGCACGTACCCCTCCCAGATGAGCAGCTTCACACTGATCTCTACCCCTCATACCAACTCTAGCCGCACCTCCCCCTCCTACTCGTCAGGGCTCCCTTTCCCCTTCCCATCGCTTCCCCTGAGCGGTTTTCCTACCTCCTACACCCCCTCCCTTTGCCGTACCCCCATTCTGTGTCTCTGTGCTCTCTTCTCCCTTGCATTCCCTCTTCATCTCCCATCCCACCCATCTCCTGCCTCCTGGTGCGCCCTCTGCCCCCTTTTTTCTTTCCTCCCACCCTCTCATGCTCCCCCCTCACTGCACCTTCCTCCCCTCTTTCTCCCTCCTGTAAGGCCCCCATTCCTTCAGCAGGTCCCTACCACTGGTTTTTATTTTTCATGTGTGCTCCTTCACATCTAATGGTTTTTTAAGTGTCTCTCACTCTGTGTGTTTTCATACTGTGGCCTACTTTTAACTTGTGTGTGTCTCCAGTGTATTTTAAGTCCCCCACAAATCGCCAATTGTTATTTTAACTTTCTGTCAACTTTTTTTAATTGTCCCCCAATGAACGTCACCATGTTAGTGTATATTTTAACTTCCATTGTCTCCATTTACTGTGTTTTTATATCCATATTTTTCCATACTTTTTATGTATAAGTCCTAATTTTTATTTTTTGGAGTGCCACTCGGCTGAAGAGCGGCGGATTGTGCCGCTGCCTGCCTTCCTCTGCCCATGTTAGGCAGGGGCATGAAATTAGTATAAAGGAAAAAAAAATTCAGTGCTGCAGCGCAATAAAGATCTATCCAAGAAACACCCTTTCACCCTTTTTTCTTGCTTTGTTGTGCTATAGTGCTTGAAAGTGCAAGATACCGATGTATAAAAATTCTACCATTCTTAGGACTTACAGTTTACGGCAGTGGAGGAATTGACAAAAAATTCGTGGAAATGTATCCCTTAGCTAAAAACATAGGTAAGATCTTCTCAAACTATGAGTGTTTTTTCTTAAGAAAAGTATTCTAGTTCTTGTTACCTTAACTAACTGATAATACACACTTCTGACTGAAGAGGACTGCGCGGATAGGTTGGTCTGAATGCAGTGTTTATCGTCAATGGCTGCAAATATGTCATGGACAATGATTCCCTTGGTTAACCTGAAGCTAAATTTGATGTTTAAGTAGTGCAACTTTATGTAGTTCTCACAAACAGTTTGGATTAACTACAGCAGTTTACGAGTAGCCTTGCACTTTTATGTAACATTATATTCAGCGGATTGATTGAGCCAATAACATAGACTTCTAAGTATTTATTAATACATTGCACTAGAGTAGAGAATTGGAAACAGCTAACACGCTTTGTGATGTAAGCTAGCTAAATTAATGAATCTATTATTAGAGCGAGATCGAAATAATAGCAGTGTTTATGTACAGTTCTTTTGGTCAGTGTATAAAATATCGTAATTTGAAAATTCAGTGAACTGCCTTATAAGTTACTGCACGTAGTTCTCAGTAGTAGTGATCTAGGAAATTGTCTTGCTAAAGATGTTTCATATGAAGAAGTTGCCAGTAAGGTGCAAAGTGTCGTGCAGTAATTCAGGAGTATTTATTATTAAGATTACTTTGGTATCGTAAAACGGCGTGAGTTTAGAGTAAAATTTCCTTGTGCCGTCTGATTGTCATTAGTGTTTTTTCTCATAAATAAAAATCAAGTTAAAATTGTAACTGCTGACGAAAATGAGTTGAAAAAAGCAAATAGTCAAAGCACATTTTTTATGCTGAGAATTATGACAAAGCAGGTGACAGTATGTTTATCTGATACGAGCTTTATACTTATAGACGCCTCAGAACTGAGCTATTTAAATTGCAAATACAGTGTGTGATACATTATATGTCAGATTGTCCAAATAAACAATTTTTTGGTTTCATCAGTTCCAATTCTGATGAAATCTGATATGAATTACACATATAAGAAGACTAATATTTAGTATGAGATTAAGAGAATGTCACAACAAGATTTCGCCACAATTTTCTGGAATAATAGGCTTGGTGACAGTCAAGATTGAAAGTCAAGGAGAAAGCTCTTGAGATGTAAGCTATTGTAAATATCTGCATGTTAAATAGGAAACTGTATTTCTTCGCTTCTCAGCTAATTTTCCCTCTCGTAAAACAAAGAAAAAGGTTATGGCTATAAGTATTTTAATTTTTCGAAAATTTTGATTCGCATGGCTCTGTCTTGGACAATTTGGTGACATAAGCTTTTGTCACTGCCATACCTTGCAGTACACAAATTGCTACTATATATTCTCCATTTTTCGAATGATAGTTGTATTACCGGTAACATAAAGAAACATGCACAATACACACATGTACACAGAAGATTACTGTAAGTTTACGCTTAGTGGTGGCAAAAGATAACTGATAAAAATAACTAGTTACTGAGAAGAAACAGTTACTGTAATAACCGCTCACCTGATAACAGCGTTATTTTAATAACTACCAATAGTGCAACGTGCCATCTGTTTACCAAAGATCGTATTACGCTTCCGTGTCATCTGAGCTCTGACCACAAAGGAGACAAAAGGACCGTCTGGAAAGTGTTCTATAGCTCATGGAAATAACCCTGAGACTGTGCGTCATCTGTTTACAGAACTGTGTACTACCCTTTCGTGTGCTCTCACTACCGTCCACACAAATTAAGTTGGTATCAGTGCAGTGGATGATGGGAGCGACCATCAAGGTATTTCGCATGTACAGTTGTTACCATGAACCATCGCACCAAGTGTCAACTTAATTTGGGAGAGTAGTACAAATAGAGTGACCACAAGGAATTCGTGCACCTATGGAAATAACCGTCAGACATCGGTATTTTTCTCTGGCAGTTATCGTATTTGCTCACAGTTCCTGTTCTCTAGGAGATCCCACTACAGGTAACCCAGAAGTTGCTAACTGTGTTTCAGTCTCCAGTTGAAGGTCGCAGAAGCTGGTGGTGTTTCCAGAGAGGATAGTTATTGGATTGAGCAATTATTTTCATACTGCCATGGAAATAACCACTGTCCAGAAATCACACAGCTAAGCAGTAATTTTGTAACAATATGTTGTGACAGTTTACACTTACAGATGTATTTGAGTATTGTGGGTGATCTAAAATGGAAAATAGTTGACTGTCTCTGCAAAGTATACCATATCCCTAATGCTTTGTGGCATCTTTATCATGAAGTGCCAGTGCTGAATCACAGATCAGTCTCATTAAAGTGTACCTTATCAGCTTATGAGTACACAAAACTTATGTAATTTGGTGAGCTTTAGCCTTGTGGCATTACTAAGAGAAAAAATTTTTCTGAATTTGTACGCATCCATCATACAGGGTTTTTTGTGTAATTAATCTTTGGCCATTTACTTGAAAAAAATTTCTAGAGTACTGAGGCACATCAGTTTTACAATGGAAAATTGTACAAGAAATGTTTACACTTCAGAAGTGTTTGGCAAATTAAGCATTTCATGGAGGCATATTTGGGAGGAATACAGTAATAGTCAGGGCAGGTACTTCAGCTTGTTAGCAGTATTTAAATAAAAGTATAGATTTACTCAGTTTCGGGCCTGCTAGTACTTGTGCATAATACATGAACGTATTTGAATGGTATATGCTTTTTTGCAAAGAGCTCAAGTGAGTTCATTTTGTACTCTGTTGGGTATCACTGGAAAACTTGCCGCCAGATGCACTCATTACCATGTTGAAGTTTTGTTATATACAAGGCTTAACGATTCATTTTGAGTGGTCCTCTGTCTCGGCTATGAAGAAGTCTGTTATATAAATAGACAGTTAACTGCCATAATATTAAATTGTAGAAAGAAAGGAAAAAGGGTCAAGGCACACAGGTGCCATTGGCAGATGAAGTATATTGGAAAGGGTGCACATTATTGACTCATATATCTGACATATATTTCATCATATATACGTTAGAAAAGACAAAGTATGGAATCGTCAGGAGAAGAGGGCAGGAAATGTTGTTATTGAGAAATTTCTGAAAACTTAACTGCAAACTCGTATTCCGCACATCAACACTATTAATTCAGAATCTCAGTCTCGAGATCCAAATAAGAATTTATTTGATTAAGATTAAAGAGGTATAGTAATGACGTTTGAGGCGTTTAAATCTGTTACTCTTACGAGGTTAACACAATCAGTCATGTACTGGAATTCTGTGTACAATAATGCGAAGTGTAAGAGAAACACAACAAACTGAATGGTTGGAGAAATGTGCTTAGTCATTTTGTCACCAAAAAATTAAGACTCTCTCAGTTTCTGAAGAAATCAAACAGTTTTCCAGATCTCCCTTCATTAACATACATTTCCCCAAATGAACTATCTTGTACAGGAGGAAACGAATCTATCACGTAACATATATTCTTGTGTTTTATTACAAGGCACTACACTTATTCCATTAAGTGAACAGCATCAGAAATTAAGATTCGAATTTCGTCCACAGTATTCAGCTTACATATTAGTTCATACCTGAAAAACACGTTTTTAACATCTCACATTAATAGTGCTGTGGCAATGTTCTGTTTACTTTTTGTTGCAGCTAAGAGGATAATATTTCTAGTAGTGACCGATAACCTGTACACATGTAATATGAAACACCAACAACCATTCCAACATCGACTGAAATTTGCTGGACAGGTAATTAGCTAAAGTAATGGCACAATTCACACAGCATTCGTGCCACTTCACACTACTTGCAGTTACAATTACACTCATAAACTAAACTAATGGATTCCACTGACTTGGTTATTTAATTGTAAGCTGTCTGGAGAATTAGGTAGTGAAAAATAACTGACAGTTATCATTTTAATAACCGTTAAAAATAACTGATATACAAAATAACCATATATGTGATAACTGAAACTCCAAAACAACTGTTTGGCCCAGTTTCGCTGTCTGCCACCAGAAGGCACACCAATCTGCAGAGCAGAGGCCAGCCAAGCGCACCTGATTGGCACCAAGGTTTGCTGCCCATAGAAACAAGTACCGGTACTGTCCAGAGTACTCTCTGCAAATGTATTGTTACCCGTTACTTTCGTTACTGACGATACCGTGAAACTCACATGAAATCCATTTACATTCATATAATTACATCTTGGTACTTTGATGTGTTTTTTAATACTTGAATCCGTTTGAAGCGCGTTTAATAATGAAATAAAAAGGAAAACCAGTAAGTCTGTAATTATTAAATGTGGAAGTTACAGAGAAATTTTTACAAATGTGAGATACTTCATATGTATTGGATGCTGGAATATTTAATCATAATATATGCCCAAGTGATGCTAAATGTTATTAGCATCACATAAAGAAAAGTATTATTTTCTTCATAACCTTCAAATTGTGAGCTAGACCCTTAATATTTATATATGAAATGGATAGATTTTCACATGACAGTCTTGTTGCCTATGTCTGTGGTCACTTTCAGAACTCAAATTAATAATAAAATTAACTAATTTAATAAGATTGAACCCTGAATTGCCGGCATACCCATGTATCACTACAAATAAAATAAAAATAGTGGATAGCTGAGTGAGTATGAATGAGACCAGTAACGTACTTAAGTTTACAAAAATAATGGTAAGTTTTTAATAATCGTTTTATAACTACAACGAGCAGATAAATCTTACAAAAAATGGCAAACACAAAACAGAAAAGGGATGGTGCTTGATTGCCAAAGCATTCATTGAGGGTGAAAGCTACACAAATTCTCCCCTGAATTAATCCCTTTCGAGACACAGTCTTACTTTGTTAAGATGAATCCACTGTGAGGCCCAATTCTATTCAAATGGAATTAACTATGACCAAGTGCACCACAAGCTATGGTTCCTAGAGAAAAGGGAGCTGCGAATATCACTTAAGAAGCCTATGGTGGTGCAGCAGTACCGTTTCACCTTGACTCAGGCGACAGCAGAAAATGGTGCACTGTGGGCGAGAACAGGCACAATGTGGCAGCTGTAATGTTCTGACGCGTTCATGAAAATTTGCAAACTACATGGAGTGGCATTCTGTTTATGAGAACGTGGGAAACTTCCCTATGAGAGCTCTGAAATCCTGTCAAATTTCAGTGTGAGATGCAACCGTTTGTTAGTCTGGCCAAACCAATTTGACTCACAGGCACGACAGTGCATGCTAGAACTGCCAAATGTTGGATGGCTAAGTCTCGACGAATAAGTTCACTCTCATGGCGCATGATGTATCTGCGACGATATACAGTTCCACTGTCGGTGCAGTTGGACATTACCGCTGGCTCTTAGTCCACCACAAGTTACAGATCACAAGTCTCACCCACTAGGGAAAGATCAGAAGTTCTCCTCCAGGGAAGGACCAGAAGACGAAGAAGTCAAAGAACCACAACCACTTTCCACCAAATCTCTGTATGGGAGCCGAATTAGCAAAAACAAAACAGCTTCTAAATAGTACAAACTAACTGAAGTATCCTCTACACATTGAATCACGCCTCTTGACTGTTCTGTTGGCCTGGTAGCCTATCCAGACGCAGCACTGGGGTTCCATGCAGGGCGAGCAAGCCTCTGCTTTATATATAGTGAGAGGAGCCAATCAGCGACTCACAACTTCCCTTGTCCAAAAAAAAGATTTTAGACCAGCAGGGCGTCGTTCTCACGGTAAACGTGACCATGTTTCGGCAAAAAATGTCTGCCTAAATGGGATCACAGTCCCTCATTTATAGAGAGATGGTTCAAATGGTTCAAATGGCTCTGAGCACTATGCGACTTAACTTCTGAGGTCATTAGTCGCCTAGAACTTAGAAGTAATTAAACCTAACTAACCTAAGGACATCACACACATCCATGCCCGAGGCAGGATTCGAACCTGCGACCGTAGCGGTCGCTCGACTCCAGACTATAGCGCCTATAACCGCACGGCCACTCCGGCCGGCTTATAGAGAGATCTAATGTTTCCAAACCAACCATTTTCAATTTCTGAAAGAAGTTTATTAAGTATCCCAGATAGTTGTGCCCATGAAATACGTATATGTTTATGCCGCTCACTAAATGAACATGTCTTTCTGGCATCAGTGGAGTGCCTAATCTGGTGCCTAATCTGCACCAAGCCACGTCCAGCCATGGTATGCTACTGACTCGTCATTTGAAACGCTGTGGTTCTCTTCACAATCCCTAGCGCTTATTTTAGTGCTGTGTTTTTACAATGAATGTTTACAAAAACATATACATAGAAAAAAATTACAAAAATATGAACTGATGGTCATTAAACTTATATTATTAATGAAAAAAAGTGCCTTATTCCTGTCTTTCATTTAAATAATTACCAGTCGACGATAATTAATCGCTAATCTAAAATACATAAAATAATCATTTCCTAGTTGTGAAGCCATGTTTCTGTTGTACATGTCATTGTTATGTTAGTTTCCCAGCACCATTCATGCACCCCTAATGGGCTAAGTTCGCATAACCTGCACATTCATACTTCAAGCACTCTCACACCATGCAACACTTAGTTCTAATTATTCTACCCTTTACCAAGTTTAGCTACCTCTAACCCTTTCTGCTTTACACTAATTAGGACTTTGACACTTCTCCTGATGCCAACTTGTAGGATGGTGACGCTGATGCAGACATCTGACGCAGAATCTGGGTAGAATGCTGTTAACTGCGAGCTGTACACTGCTCTCTGTGCTGTCAGTATAGATCAGACATTGACATGAAGTCACCCTTCCCTCTAAAGCTGACCAATAACTCTCAAAAATCGATGTACAGATATCAATTAACAGCTGCTGCAATGACATAAAAATACCAGGTCTTATATTTACAATTTTAAGTGCAGAATGATTTGTATCTTCTGTTTTCATCTGGTCCCTTTCGCCGCTTCTTTCCTGTCGATCTAAAAACGAACTACTGTAACTCACACTCCACGTACTCACGCCATGTAACACAAAACTTGGCCGATGACGCACCTCTGGCGCTGGCGATCCGCAATCGAAATACCACTAGGAGACATCACACTACCGGCGATAATCCATAAGCGATAACCACAGATGAAAGAGTACCTCTAGCGAAAACTATCGTACCATAGGCGATTATCTGTAAGTGTAACGATACTCGAAAACTACCAATGGGAACACGTCACTCCACTCGCGATAACCCTAATCGAACCTCGGCCAGAAAAATAACCATTTCGAACGTCAACACGCCTCTGGCGTCGACAGTCCATGTTTATCTCACAAGGTACCCCCATTGGTATCAGTGGCATGACCGAAATTACGCCAAGATACACTATTGGATCACAAATCAACTTCGGTGGCACCATTATAGTAGTGGGACAACCTTTATGTCATCCCACATTGCATTGTTGCCAAATTTATTGAAGATGGGAGATCCAATATGGTGGCGATAGAAGTGGCAACGTCGCAATAACGAACAGGCGCGAAGTTCAAATTTTGATGGCAAAATCGGTCAATTGGGCTACCTCCACTAACCTAACCCTCTCCCTTCCCCTCCCCCCTCCCCTCTCCACCTCACCACAAGAAAATGGTGGCAAGTTCAAATTTTGGTGGGAAAAAGGTCACTTGGGCTACCTCCACTAACCTAAGAAAATGGCGGGA
This sequence comes from Schistocerca piceifrons, assembly GCF_021461385.2. Lineage (NCBI taxonomy): Eukaryota > Metazoa > Arthropoda > Insecta > Orthoptera > Acrididae > Schistocerca > Schistocerca piceifrons. Next base: position 831,151,556 of record NC_060149.1, on the reverse strand, counting down.
AAGAAGGTCACTAACTTAACTCATCCGACCACCACCTCTTCCTAGGAACTGGCGGGAACAAGACTCAGCCTGTGCTGGGCTGCTGGAAAGGAAGGAGTGTTGGTTGGTTGGTTTGGGGAAGGAGACCAGACAGCGTGGTCATCGGTCTCATCGGATTAGGGAAGGATGGGGAAGGAAGTCGGCCGTGCCCTTTCAGAGGAACCATCCCGGCATTTGCCTGGAGTGATTTAGGGAAATCACGGAAAACCTAAATCAGGATGGCCGGACGCGGGATTGAACCGTCGTCCTCCCGAATGCGAGTCCAGTGTCTAACCACTGCGCCACCTCGCTCGATATAGGAAGGAGTGTACTTTTCCTTATTTTTTCAGGGGGAAGTTTGAGCAATTTATTTAGGGATGGATTTAATGTAATCTATTTATTACACTGACACAAAACACTCGCTTTGACGTGCTTGGGGTCACAATACACAGCCTACAGACGTGCAAACTACTCGTAAATTGAAATAATGCAGTACACTGATGTACAGACATGCAAACAACTCGTAAATTGTCAAAATAATGCCCGTGAAACGCTCTTCAGACACGCTCACTAATTATAAATTGTCGAAATAACACACGCACAGCCTGCAGACACATTCACAAAATAATGCAACGGACATGTTCACAACACGTAAAATTGGCAAAATAATGCGTGTGTAACGCTCTGCAAACACGCTAACAATGCTTAAAAAACCGAAAATAATGCACTGCACGAACACAGATTGCATGTAAAAATGCTTTCGAACTATCGTTAAGAAATTCAGTCACCAGCGTATCAGTGAACTGTTCCCTACAGAGCCCACAAGGCGGCGCGCTCAAGCCGGTCCCACATGCGAGATGCATATAGTTGCGCTCGTATTCACTGTTGCTGACGTATCATAAACGCAGCTAAAAGGTTGTTGGTGCTATACTGACATCACATATCTATGTAAATAGCAGCCAAGTCTCCCTCTGGACGAGCTATAGAAATTTGTTGCAATGCTTCCCAGAATAACACAGGATGGAATCTTCCTAGCGATCCTAATGGGCCATCCTGTCCCACATGTGACATGCATCGGTTGAGTGCATGTGTTCACCTGCCCAGTGTGGCTGATACATAGACACGAGATGATTGCATAGCATGGCTGGAATATTTTGGTGTCCTACAGCTAGTGGTCTGGAGATGTCCTAATGCTACAATGGCGGATGAGGGGCAGCTTCATGACAGAGACGGATGGTCTGCTTCAACTTGTCTTTGAACACACCTTACTCTCAGAACTTTCCATAGACACCTTGCCCCAATCTTGTTTGAACCAGTCTGTAGAGGCTCCTATGTCGCAGCACAAAGGATGTCTTGTGAATGAATGGAGCATTCTGATTGGCTCTTACTGAATTTACCCTTCAAACTGCTGCTGCTGCCTGTGTGGGAACACTGTGCGCCATTTTTTTCTGCAGGTGAGACTTCCAGCAGCAAAACTATTTTTTGCAGATCGCTGTATTGCACTGAAAGTTCAATCCTGCAAAAGTGGTCTACAGATCGTGAAATACGGAAAGACACTTCCTCAATTACACTGTTCTGCCACTGGCGACGGAAGCTTCAATATTTCAGCGTGAAACCGATCTCCATGTACTATATCGGTGTAGTAAACACCCAATTCGTATCCTGTGCCATACAAAATCACCACTTCTGCATCCAGCTTACAGCTACCGATCACCAGACACTTGTACATATACCGCGAAGACAGACAGTATAAGCACCTGCATCGTAAATACTCCTCGGAGCGCTAGATATTTCCCGCAATGTCGGGCCATCATCCACTGCAGCCGATGGCCAAAGTCATCCACTCCCGCACACACACTGGCCTGACACTTGACCAGAGCGCCCTTAGCCGACCAAGGTCGCCGTCCAAACTGTTGCACACGGCTAGGGTCGATTCCCCTGGGCATAAAGGCGTTGCTGTTTCTGGTCCCTACCTGCTTGCTTGCTTGCTTTCTACACCCATCTCCAGACTCTGGATTCACAAGACCATATCTATTTTCACATGGTTTGTCAGAATATCATACCATTTTCGCGATACTTCTCGATATCAAGCACTTAGCAGTATGCTACCGATCGCTTGTACACTATATTCCGAAGATACAGGCTGGAAATTATTTCTCTAGAAAACCGAAACTTCAGAGAGGTGGAGCAGGCTGTAAACCACTGAGTAACTATAAACTTATCTCGTCTGTGAAGACCTTTACGTGAAAACTCAAAAAAATGGAGGAAACTGATATTCCCGCTCGTGAATACCGATGTCGGTGGTCTAACAGATTCCAAATCATCCTTATAATTTACTAAGTCAACTAAGGTGTTTCTCATGTCTAGAGAAACAGCACATGTGTCTTCCACCCGTCTTTCACCTGCTGCATGCACACAACACACACCACATTCAATATTCTCTAAACCAAATAAAGATGGAAAACGTGCAGAAGCAGTCAACCGGACAACTTACATGGGAGGGAATAATAGTCCAGCGCAAACACACGTCCTTATTGAATCTTCTCAAATTCCCACGGAGAACACACATAATCACAAAGGCTGCCCAGCATACACTGAGTATTAGTTCGCTATTCAGCCGTCTAGAGGATGACACAGTCAGGTCAGGTACATTCCTGTATGACAACAGGTCTTTCCATTTGGCCATTTGGGCAGCTCCTGCCGTTAGCCGGAAACGTGAATCATTCCCGCCAAAGGCCACCGCCGCTGCATGCCACACGCCCCCAGACGGAATCGTCCTAACAAACCGGCCACATACATATTTCATCGCAATACTTACAAATAAATATCACGATTGCGGTCTCAATTGGAAGCAATTCGACAATGAGCGAAGTATCGGAAATACCCCCTGCTGACGGCTGTGGCTCTGGAAATAGAAATATCTTTACCATTCTTATAACTTGACATACTTTTCCAAGTAAAAAAAAAAATCCTTCGTTCCCTTTGCGGCTATCGCTGTATTCCACGTCAAATCCATATCTTCCCTTACCACAGGACATAATCATTTTCGGATGTGAGGTCCGCCAGTTATGCAAAACACCGTTTTTCTCAGTACCCAAACATGTTTCGGCACAACTGTGCCATCATCAGTGGGTTTTCTGAAATTCGAACATTTTTGTTAAATGATTATAAAATTATGTGCATTTTTAGTTCAAACAACAGACCGTTTCTTTTTGTAAATACCTTTACATTTGGTGTGCATGAATTTTCTGTATCACTTGTGTGTTAATTAATTACTACAGGTAGCTTGTCATCTGCAGCCAAACGATGTTGATGAGGGTTTTTTTTTTTTTTTTTTTTTTTTTTTGCTGGGAGTTAACCTATCTTCTAGATTGTAATTCAGTTTTTCGCGATGTTTTCGCGCCTATAACCATTATGGGAGAATGGAAGTACTTGCCACACGAAAACGTAAGTAAAAACGAATGTAGGCGTGAAAACATCGTGAAAAACTGTATTACATTCTAGAAGATAGGTTAACTCCCAGCAAAAAAAAATTATATTCATTTAACAAAAATGTTCACATTGTAGAATAAATAAAAACGAAAATCCAGTGATGATGGCACAGTGGTGCCGAAACATGTTTGGGTACTGAGAAAACGGTGTTTTGCATAAACTGGCAGACCGCACATCCAACAATTTTAACTGCAAACACGGCCAATACAAGGAGCTGCAAATCAAAATGATGGATAATCATTTTCTTTGCATATGTTGGAACCCATCACGCATCCCCTACTACTAAGTATAATACTTCGCCAATAACTGATTGCTGGTGATACGAAAAGATACGGAGCGAAAATCAGTGATGGGTGGACGTGTCTCTCAAGTTTTTCTTGCAAGAGGTACCACAGTATCTTAGAAAGAGGGATGTAATCGTCTTATAAGCCGCCAGATGTTAAAAACACAGTCAAAACGGCTATGTTACTACCACAAGCGGTCTTGGTTTTACAGGTGCTCACAAGTATCGCTAACGGTATCCGTGTTAAAAACTATACAAGCGTTATAAATCTTGGTATGGCATTACCTCCGAATTAAGTGGTTTTTCCACACAAATACTCCTACTCTGAATATAGACGGTGATATCCGAAGTGTATATTAACAGAACGAAAGTGAAAGTGCGGTTACACGTCACCGATGGTGTAAGCTCGTAATAAAATCACCGAATTTAGAAAGTGATTCAGCTAAGGAACACGGTATGAAACAGGTACTTGCGGCTGCATCAATGCCGCCGCTAGATATTCCTCCAGTATTTGCAATGCATTGTGTCTCGATGCCACGTCAGAGGTTCTGTGATATAGCCATTGGGCTATAGGCAATGGTTGATTGAGAATGATCACAAATGCAGATGGTATGCTGATTGAGGTCGTAAGAAATGTACAAAGGCTTTTCAGATCGCCAGTGCCACTCTTTCCGGTAGAAATGATGTCTGCGATTTGGAATCAAGTCTTTCCATTCAACCACATACCTGCGTTAGATCCTATGGAGAAGTCTTCTAATGATTACAGCCACTAGTGAATCATATTTCTGGCACTCTCATATCTCGGACCGAATCATTTTTTTCTAACCTGCTACAGTAAAATTCCAATGTGGTTTTAGGTAGTCCCTAAGCATCTTCCAACTGCCCCTCAGACTCTGCGCTACCACCCCTTCAGCTCTGCGCATGTGGTTGTTCCAATTGAAGTCGGAACCGAGTAGAAGTCGGAGAAAGCTATGCCTACCACCTTTTGCAGTCCGTGTAGAAACAGGTCTAAGCTAGGTAAGTGCAACAGGACTTTCTTTTGACCATTTGATAGAAATGGGAACTTGTTGTCGTAGCTCCGCCAACCGTGTAAGATGTGTAAGGACGGCGCCAAATGAAGCCCGTTCCTGCAAGGTGATTCCTTTGTCAGAGGGTCTTCCTTTAAGGAGGTATACCTTTCAGCTAAAACAGGTGCAGCTCTAACACCAACTACTAAAAGAATTTTTCCATGAGTGGTCCCACCACCACCCACTACACTGTCACCTACAAGCTTCACCAGCCTCTCCTTCTCAGTCCTACCGATGTGCAGGCCATGCCCAGTGAAACCCGATCTATTGTTAGACTCAGCTGGCACCACTGCACTGTGTGTCATGCACTCTGGCACCAGTGCCTTATCCAGCCCCATGTTAACATGCCTAAGAGTAGCATTAATATGAGGCTGATCATGACGCTGAAACAGTTGCACGAAGTGCACCTTAATGACACCAGTTTGAGTAGCTATCTTTACCAGGTCACCACCTACATCATATTCCCCGTCCCTATCAAGACTATTCCCTGCTCCACCCACAGTCACTACCTGATCCTCTTTCGTATAATTCCTACATAACTCCCCTACGGTGTCAGCCACCTGAGCCACCGTGCACTAGGTGCACGGTGACCTGGTACTCTACCCGCAACTGCTGTCCCACACATCTGCCATGCCAACTACCCAGCAGCAGAACCTTCTTTCTGTTTGAATTTGCAACTGACTTAAGCTTCCTAATCGCTGAGGACTGGTGCATGTTTCCTACTCTTACAGCTACAAGAGACTCCACTCAGCTCTGAGAGTTGGTAAAATCTATGGCTTATAAACAAAGAGTAACTGATGTATATCTCCTCCTCCTAGCTGCCTTTTTACCAACTGCCAGTTCGCATTCCCCAGCTCCATTCACCCTCCTCAATCTATCTAGTTCCTCCTTTGCGTCTTGTAACTGCACCTGATGGACACAGATCTTACGCTCCTGCTCCTCTATCAACTTATTTTTGCTACAAATTCTGCATTTTCAGGAGAGGATCTTGCTAGAATGCCCACTGGCTTCCCCACTGCATTTGCCCAATGAAAATACTTTGAACAAATCCCATACCGTAACCCACTACTCACAAACCTACGACAAAGCCCACACTTCTCGCTCATGGTAAAATTTTAACAGTTCCTACAAAAAAACTAAACGTCTACTTTATCTAAGTTCAATTACAACAGTAGAACTGTTTAAAGAACTAACAATAGTGGTCTCGAAATTCTCTCTTTTCTAAGATAGCAACAACTTTTATTAACAATACTAAACCACAACTAATACCAATACCACCAAAGCTTCACACAATTTCTCAGCTAGAACCAAAAATTCAAGTGGCCACTGGAACACTCAACGAAATTAAAACAGTGGATGAAAATTTTATTGAAATATTTCACTAGAAACAGTAAGACACGTCAGTTGAAAACTACCGCACATAATTTACCAAACGACTTCAACGCACAAACAAGCTTATTAAACCGTTACTTCGCCTGAAATAGCACGAGACACCGTTGAAAACTACTAAATTTAATAACTGTACAACAGTGCACAAACAACTTTGTCAGTACTTAGCTTTAGAACAGCTACAGCTACAACCGCACGCCGCGAAATGTAAACACACTGCTGAGGCCTGAGACTAGGATGAACTACGTAATCACAATCACGAACAACATACCACTCGAATCAATAACGCCGAAAGAAAGACTGAAATGAATGAAAATCTAGTTATAAGTTACTATTACAGCAAATATTAACACAAATAAAGTTTAAAATAAGTATCTGATGTCTAAAACTTTATAAAATATTGGCGAGCAATTTGAACAGCAGCCTAGCACACGTAACATCACACAAGAGATATAACAGAGGTATGGAGCGACAACAAACTCCATCCTTGCACCGAGTCGCCACTGGCCCAAACCCTGTGAACTGGACGGATGATGTAGAGCATGACAACCGGGATGCAGGAACGAAGGTAACACAGGACGTGGACGAAATCGAAGGTGCCAGGGAAAATGATACAAGAGGTTGCAAGTGAAACAGCCGCTGTTTCGGAGAGACAACTGCGATAGAATATTTAGCGGAGTTGTGCAAAACGAGACCCCAACAAGCATATCGTACAACGACGATGAACATCAATAAAATCAGCAGTGGGCATAAATTACAGCTTCTAAGCGACATAGTACATTCTGTGGATATAGACATCGTCATGTTATAGGAGGTGAGGGAGACGGATCTCTACTCCTTGCGCACTCATAACTTTCGTATCCACCCAAGTACAGCATAAGAGATGGGGACTTCAACCCTAACCAAAGAAGGCATCTATGAGGTGTGGCTAGAAAAAAACCGGACTAGTACTGGTGAAACAATAAAACGAATGCAATAAGGCTGAAAGTCGCGTGGCCTGTCACGTGACTCTCGCTCCGCCTACTGCTCGAGTTTCATCTGCCTCCTGCACTCAGTCTGCCCGTGGCGTCTGTTTTAAGTAGTTGACGTTTTGTCTGTGCGTCGGAAAATGTTGAGTGTACAGAAAGAACAGCGTGTTAACATCAAATTTTGTTTCGAACTAGGAAAATCTGCAAGTGAAACGTTTGTAATGTTACAACAAGTGTACGGCGATGATTGTTTATCGCGAACACAAGTGTTTGAGTGGTTTAAACGATTTAAAGATGGCCGCGAAGACACCAGTGATGACACTCGCACTGGGAGACCATTGTCAGCAAAAACTGATGCAAACATTGAAAAAATCGGTAAACTTGTTCGACAAGATCGCAGTTTAACAATCACATATCATGCAAATCTTCAACTGAAGTTGTCTGAAGACTCTCTGTTGATCCGTCGACGAAGGGGGTGAGAGATAATGTGTGTGTTTAAAATAATAATAAAAAAACCACCCGAATTCCCGGTACTAGACAGCCCTGAGAAGACAGCCGCTTGTCTTCACAGACCGGAAGACGCACACCTTTTGTCTCCACCTTGTGAAAGGTGTTCCGGAAGGGAGCCACGTATCTTACAGGCCTGGAGACACCTTTCCTTTTGTTGCCTTTTTTGTAAATACCCTTTTATGGAAAAGTGAAACACTGTAACGATTGTGTACATGCCAACAGTTAGAAATTTCAGTGTAATCATTGAAATAAATTGTTCTCTTTTGGAAAAAGCACCTGCTTAATCTCCTCCCTGATCTCAGAGTCCGTTGCGTGGGCATGGGAAAGGGCTGGCCAGACCTTGGGTGTCGACCTTTGCCCTCCCTGCCGTTCTGCTCCGGGATCGGTTCCTCAGAAATAGTTTCGTAAACACAGGATCTCTGGATCGAATCTGTCAATACTTTTCCTTCTAATGACAGATGTGAGTTATACACCACGAAATTGTGTGGTGATCGAGAACAGTTTACAGAAAAAGAGTTGTCTGGATGATTGACCCTAGCGTCTGAATTGCGATTCCCACTTCCCGTGTGTATTTTAAACATACATGAAGAGATCTCCCTCAACTGGAGTAAAAGCAAGTGAAAAACGTCAGGTTGCACGGTAGTTCATATTCGGCGTTATAAACATTATATACATTCGCTACCATCTGGAGCATAGTCGACTTAGTTTGGGCCATAGCAGAGCCGCAAGTCACGGAAACAGAAACTCTGTCACCAGTGAGCTTCGTTACTCCAGAAACTTTATTTTATTCAGTGAGACAATGTTCATTTAAGATCTAAGGGCTCTAATTTTATTTCAACTTGAGCCTGAAAAATTTGGTGCTAGACTGCGATTCGAATTCCGATCTCCTCTTTCGTGGTATCTGAACCACACGGAACAATATAGTTCGACCATTTCGTTGTTTTCTCCATGATTTCAAATTCTCTAGGTCTCCACGAATGGCACATTTGTGGGTTAGAATTCTCGTCCAACACAAAAATATTCATGGTTTCATTACAAGCCTTAGTATATGTACACCGAGCTACTAGTGATTTTATTACCTCTGCACGTGTCGTCAAGGAGGCGTTATTTCTAGTCAAACTTGCGCACATTTCACTACTGGTGAGCAAACAATTCGTAGATGGAAAACAACGGCGGTAGGTGCCGTTTTCTATCCGAGTCACGCAAAAAAAACTGTGTCTCATTTCAAAATCAAATATCTCTTGTTGGTGAAAAAACGCGATATCTAACACCTGATTTTAATAAGTTAACAATCTGATTACATGCTGGGTACGAACCCCAATCACAAAAATTTATGTAATGACAATTCATTTTAAACACGTGTGAACTTTGTTATTTAAAATTCTATTAAACGTTTTTCTAGTTAATTAACAGGGAGATAAGAGTATTGACAGGATTCCAGGTAGAGCACAAAATTTGTGAAGTTCAGATTTACTAGCTTCGAGATTTCACGACTCTTTATGGCTAGTCACCGAAGACGAAAGTTGCTGTGATCGAGAGTCATGGTCAGGGACGAAAGCTCTGCTTGGTTACGTCCGCAGCTCGTGGTCGTGCGGTAGCGTTCTCGCTTACCACGCCCGGTTTCCCGGGTGCGATTCCCGGCGGGGTTAGGGATTTTCTCTGCCTCCTGATGACTGGGTGTTGTGTGATGTCCTTAAGTTAGTTAGGTTTAAGCAGTTCTAAGTTCTAGGGGACTGATGACCATAGATGTTAAGTCCCATAGTGCTCAGAGCCATTTTTTTTTTTTTTGCTTGGTTACGATGGCTATAGGTGCTTGGTTTCAATCCAGATTCATAACAAAAATTTGGTGATGTCGTTTAAAGTTCAAACATGTGCACAAATAATTGCTCAGTCACGAATACAGAGAAATTACTGCTGACACGTTAATATTAAGGTCTCCATAGAGCGCTCGGTGTTGTTAATAGCACTACTTGTAACTGGTTAGCACAACATCCAGCTTATGACTAACCGCTCATATCAGGAACAACGATTCACAGATGTGAGAAAACCTTTTAAAGAGAAAATATACTTCGAATCGTCATAGAACTTCACTACATGTAGATAAACAACGGGCGTAACCGTGAAATGCTTCTGAAGTATAAATTTACATTTATTACCGCAAATACTCAAGAAAGTTGTGTGTATTTAATCTTTAGTGAATTTATAGTTAGTGGATGCTTGCAATCTAAACAAAAAAGTGAGCTTGACATTAAGTTATAAAACTTACTCCTCACTGCAGTAAACTCGTTTAGTTCCTAATGAAACCATGGAAAATAAAACACTATCTGGTGTCAAGCATTTATGAACGTCCTACGAAGCTTCTTACTTAAACGCAGTGAGTTAAAACCTGTGTTCTAGAGATGAAAATTTTGTGTCACCAGTGATAGTAAATGTGAATCTGATTATAGTGGGCAAAAAAATCATAGAGTAATTTAAAAGATCAGCGGCCAAATGATACACTAGGTAGTAAATTTTGAAATCAACAATGACCAATATCAATAGCCTACTGAAAGAATTAGGAGAATTTCGAAATCTGTAACGTAGATTGATGAATTAACTGAAAATACATATTGGAGCATTTGTGGCATATGTCAGGCGTTGTTGTGCCGAAACTATGCACGAAGAATTATTATTTTTGCGGTCATAAGCAATGTACGTTGCGAAAGAGGAAGTTTTGCAAAAACTGAAAAATTGCAAATATTTTTGTGTGCTATGGCCTTGGAATGTAATAAATTTGTTGGAGAGTGTACCAGTTATGCAGCGTCAATGACAAGGAGTATGTATCGGTTTCATGTTTAAGTTACATCAGCGTGCAATAGTCCCACTGCATTCACTTATTGACTGATTAAGCGAGATGCCAATATCTGGCCAGACAGGAGTTTCAGGAGGCAGAGGCAGGTACGGGCTTTCTGCTGGATGGTCAGGAGATGGGTGGTCCAGGTGAGGTAACGATCGAGCGTGAGGCCAAGGTATCTCAGGGTAGGGGTGAGCTGGATGGGATGACCATAAATGGTGAGGTGGAAATCATGCAGACGGAAGGAGCAGGTGGTGCAGCCTATGATGATTGCCTGGGTCTTGGAGGAGTTGATGCAAAGGAACCAGTGGTTGCACCAAGTGATGAACTGGGCAAAGTGGATTTGGAGGGTTTGTTGGGACCGTTGAAGGGTAGGATAGAGAGGTAGGAAGGCAGTGTCATCGGCGTATTGGGCGAGGTGTACAGGTGGGGGTGGCTTGGGCATATCGGCTGTGCACATGAGACAGAGGAGAGGGTGGAGGACAGAGCCCTGGGGGACGCCGCCAGTGGGATAAAAGATAAGGGAGTTGGTATTGTGGAGGGTGAAATAAGAAGGTCGGTGTGAGAGGAAGGAAGCGACCAGATGGACAAAAATGACAGGCAGGACATAAGTTTGGAGTTTAAAGAGGACACCAGGATGTCATATACGGTCGTAAGCATTTTGGAGGTCGATTGAAACAAAAATGGCTGAGCGACGGCTGTTAAGTTGGAGGGAGAGAAGTTGGACAAAGTTAAGGAGTTGGCCTTTGACAGAGAAGGAGGGTCAGAAGCCACACTGGGTAAGGGGAAGGAGGCGGTGTTGGTTAAGGTGGTGATGGATACTACAGGAGATGATGGATTCGATGACCTTACTTAAGATGGAGGTGAGGCAGATGGGACGCTAGGAAGAGGTGGCGGAAGGGGGTTTGTTGGGTTTGAGGAACAGAAGGACACAGGAAGTCTTCCACAGGTCAGGGTAAAAGTCAGTGGAGAGGATTACGTTGTATAAAGTAACAAGGACAGTCAGGAAGGAGAAGGGGCATTCTTTGAGGTGGCAGTAGGTGACACAGTCATGACCAGGGGCTGTGTTGTGTTTCAACCGGATGATAAGTATAATGTGTTGGGCTGTGATGGGAGTGTTAATGTTGGAGGGAGTAACTGCCCTAAGTGCTGGAGACTGGGAGCGAGTGGAGTGACCTTGGTATTGACATATTCCATGATGGTGGGGAAATGGGAATAATGAAATTGGGGATCATCAGGGTTGGAGAAGACCTCAGAAAGATGGGAAGTGAAGTGGTTGGCCTTACTGAGGTTGTCGGGAAGGGGGCAATCGTTATCGAGAAGGGGGTAATGGGGTGTGGAATGGGAACCAATAAGACGGTGGAAGGCAGACCAGCACTTGGAGGAATTTATAGGGAGGGTGGCATTGAGTCGTGTACAGGTCTGGCGCCAGTCCCGGCGTTTCTTTGCTGTAATGAGGTTCCAGTTGCCAGTGGTGGTGGAGTGTATCCCTGTCACGAGTGCACAGGAAGGAGCGATAGAGGCAGCGGGATTCACAGAGGACAGCCCAAGGAGGGAAAGTGGGATGGTGAGGGTGGATGGCTTTAGTAGGGACATGGGCCTCCATGGCATCTGTAATGGTCTTCTGGAGAAAGGACAGGGCGTGGGTGATGTCGTCGGAATGGTGATAGGTAAGAGCGTGGCTTTCGATCTGGGTGGCGATGGATGCCCAGTGGGCATCCCATTTGGTGCGATGGTAGACATGGACTACCTTGGGAGGGGGTTCAGGGCAGGGACTGGAAGCGAGCGGCGAGCAGACGTAATGATGAGAAGGATGGGAAGGTGGTCGCTATCTGTAAGGTCAAGGATGTCTACAGTGATACGCCCAAGAAGGTTGGCAGAGGCAATGACAACATTGGGAGTGGTGTTACTTTCAGGACAGGTGGGCTGAGGAAGAGGAACAAGGTCACCTTGGAGTATAGGGAGGAAGTGATGCAACCCCTGAAGGGTGGTAGGGAAGCGGCTGGGGATGTTGATGTTGGCAGCAATCACGTAGGTGGGGAAGGTGTGGTCAACATGGGAAATGAAGTTATAGGGAATAGGAGCAGTGGAGCGGACATAGATGGTGGCACAGGTCATGGTGAGGGAGGGGAATAAGATGCTGAGGATGAGGCGTTTGGTGGGGCCATTGAGAAGGGGTTTTGGCCAGATGGGGATGTGCTTAAGGTGGCCAATGGCGACTCCATCTTGAGCTCAGGGACCAGGATCATCTGTTCAGTAGAGGATATAGGGAAAGGTGCAGACAGTATGGTACAGCTGGAGAAAGGTTTCATTCGGGAGGAAGGTGTCGACTTGGTGTTGGGCGAGGCTATTCATGAGGAGGTATTTGTTGATGCAGAAAGAGCGGACTTTCTGGAAGAAATGCTCACTATATACAGGAGTCAAGCAGTAACAGCATTTGGGAATGAAACACACTTATACCTGTTTATGAGTAGGAAATCACGTCCTAGCCAACAGAAACGTCGGAAATATATTGTATGATACTTCTTACGAGTGTAGTGTTTATTATCTTACTTGAACATGGCAACTCAAGACGAAAAAACTGGCCAATCATCTCCAGTCTTGTCCAGCACCGTCTGTCGAGTGTACTGTATACCTGAAGAGCCGACATGTCGGCACCTTTCTTTGCACAGTACTGGTCGCAACAGGCTAAGCCACGGCTTCTGGTCAACCGATCCCTCGCGACCATGCCTCCTGTGGGCAACAGACCGGCGTCGTTAACTCCTAGCACACTACGAGACAAGCAGGCACAACATTGACGTAGGGTTCTAATTGCCATTCCACACTGCACGTAGACTCTCCGGTTTAAAAAACACACTTCACCCAATCCGAGATGGGGATGTAGATGTCAGTACACCGCGAATTTCTCAGGCGAAATGTAGATTCTTCTCTTTCATACGCTTTATTTTCCAAGACAGACAAACTTGGAGCATACACGCTTTTTCACATCGCTAAAGCATCGTTAATTATTGAGTCTTAGCGTGAAAATCTGTTACAGCAGTATGGCGTAGGCTATATATCCTCTAAGTATTCTCTCATCTGGTAAAAATATCTGTTCTTAAAGGCTTAGTGTCTCTTACATCCGGAATCATAGGACTAGAATATTAAACTCATTTTTGGCTCATGATATCGTTCTAAGAGCATGCTCTACCTATGTTACAGGATGCCGCCTCACTTTTGGACTCGCTTAAGGTTACAGGTTGCTTTTACAGCTCAATATTACGTAAAAATCAACACCTACTTCTTTCAGGCGCTGTTTATAATGTATATGTTTTACAGATTTTTGGTTGATATCAGGTAATGCAGTACACTTTCTGAACAAATTAGAAGTACTTTGAGTATTTTTGAACGTTCATAGGGTTATTAAAAAAAATTACAAAGAAATTGATGCATTTTTTTCCAAAATGCTTCCTCAAGTTGACGTACCATTTAACCCAATAAAGGAGACTAAATTTTTATTGGATATGCATGTCATGATGGCTGAGGTACTAGACCTATTTAATTCCACCGATTATGTACATCACAAGGATAAAAAATATCACATCTTGCATTTTAATTTTTATAATTCTTTTCCTAACAAAAATGTTATTTTTTCTATAATTTAGTTGATTCTGCATTGAAGCTTAGGTCTACTACTTAAGTGTGGACTATTGCAAGATACAGAAAAATATAGGGCAATGACTTGTAAACTTCAGGAAATATTTGTACCTGAATTCTGAAAAATGCAACTTGCGGGAAATTGAAGACATGAGTCCAATTAAACTGTGTCTCAGAACATTCCTGAAGCATAGTCTTTATCCTGCAGCATTTCTTCATCTTCAAGCTTCCTTTTGGCATTCCTTTTAGCACTTCTTGCTTCTTTGGTAACTTGAAGAGCGAATCTTTCAGCTTCATACACCCATTGCCTGTCACACGCAAGCAGTTGATCTTCCATAGTTGAGCCACAATTTATGCCTAAATTTCTCGGGACCTCCAACCTTCCTATCACTCCATCATCGAAACATACCACTTTATCTAGTACACCAACTTTTAATGTATTTAGTCCTACAAAAACTTCCTTGGGTAATCTTTCCCATATGCAATGGTTGAAACTTTTGTTTGTATTCTGAGTGCCCCATGAAGACATTTACTAAGCAAAACAGGGTCACTCAGGTCTCTAAAAATTGATTTTATTTCCTTCATAACAGGCTCAGGAAGAGAATGCTTATGATACTATATTTGACCACTTTCTTTTGCTTTTTGGTAACCACACCAAGAATCTGCTCCTTTAGGGCAAAGTCATCTGTGGGCAACTTATGTAAGTAGGTGACCCATACAGCTTTTCTCATTTGTGTAACATCATTCAGAGATGCAGTTTGTCTAATGGCCAGTTCATAATTACTTTGAAGAAGGTATATCTCAGGTTCTGTCAATCTGTGTCGGCCAGACAGAGATTTTCCATCAGATAGCAACATTCCTTTCATTTCTCTTCGTTGCTTCCTCAATGTAGCACTCATCCTCTTTGGCACATGTCCATAACACTCCAGTTTTCTTACCAAGGTATCACCATAAACATTGAACTCATTAATTTTATTGAAAGCTTTAGAGTCCCCATCGCCTAGGTACTTCGTATATCTAACGTTGTAAAAGGGCACCGACCTCTGAAATATTTTTAGAGCTCCATCACACTCCATACCTCCTCTGTAACCATAATAATTCTTGGAACACTGATGTTCAATATGTCCCTCGGTGTTACCATGGTAGGTGTGGCAGTACTTAGATAAGCACTCAACATCAACAGCTTTTCCATTCTCCAGGGAAGTAGCACTTACAACACCATTCGTGGAACGATGTCCTCGACGTTGCCATGTCCCATCAAGTGCAACAGCAATGTCCCTGGTTCCACTAAAATTTACAGTTTCTTCTACTGCACGTTTTATAGATGCTTTAGTCACAATAGTCAAGGCACCTAAATGTATTTTTATGTACTTGCTGAACCTACTGGGAGGAGGAGGAAGGTCCATCAACCCACAAAAGTCTGAGTAGCCTTTTTTTCTTTTCCTATTGCAGGCATTGTATACACTAACTTCAAATTCACATCATATGAATTATGAAATCATTTTCGAGGTACATTTATTGCAGTATCCACACATAAAACTAATTTTGACGCTAAACCCTTCCTGGTACTTTGTTGTTCCGTATTTCCAGACAGCCTACACCATCACATTGTTTACATTTCGCCACTTCCTTTATCAAAGAAGATAAGATGCCCACATCAACAACAACAAATCCATTACAAACAGCGGCACTGTTAACATAAAAATTTGAATCACCAGGAGGCGTGCCATGTAGGAGTTTCTTCACTGAAGAACTGATACGTAGGTTACTTTCAACAGTGTGGCTTGCTTTGTTTGTGAACTGGTTACCATAGAGCTTCCTCTTATTGAATTTCTTGATGCGTGGCATAGTTCGTATTTATTGCACACTAAAGGATATATACTTCCACAAATATATGCAGCACTTAGGCAACAAACATTCAGTAACACGTGAACAAACTAATTCAGCGAAACAGAAGTAAATACTAGCAAAGGTAATCATTTACAGTATAAGTAGGCTGTTTAGGTTCTTATATTGGTAACGCCGCCGCCACATAGCGCTCTCTGTATGAAAATCACTGGCTGTGCTGTGTGCAGTCTGTTGCTAGTTTGCATTGTTGTCTGCCATTGTAGTGTTGGGCAGCGGCAGCTGGATGTTAACAGCGCGTAGCGTTGCGCAGTTGGAGGTGAGCTGCCAGCAGTGGTGGATGTGGGGAGAGAGATGGCGGAGTTTTGAAATTTGTAAAAATGGATGTCATGAACTGCTGTATATATTATGACTTTTGATGACTATTAAGGTAAATACATTGTTTGTTCTCTATTAAAATCTTTCATTTGCTAACTATGCCTACTAGTAGTTAGTGCCTTCTGTAGTTTGAATCTTTTATTTAGCTGGCAGTAGTGGCGCTCGCTTTATTGCAGTAGCTCGAGTAACCAAGATTTTTGTGAGGTAAGTGATTTGTGAAACGTATAGGTTAATGTTAGTCAGGGCCATTCTTTTGTAGGGATTTTTGAAAGTCAGATTGCGTTGCGCTAAAAATATTGTGTGTCAGGTTAAGCACAGTCGTGTATAATTGTTCAAAGGGGACGTTTCATATGTCGACCCTTAGCCGAGGATACCTCACTGGAATCTTCTGATTTTTTCTTGTAGTTTGTGTAATTAGTGTAGCTTTTGTTTATTGCTAGCGCGTAATTGTAGAGAGAATCTCCTTTGTAGTTGCAGTCTTTCATTGTTGTTGTGGCATGCATGTTAATTTGCACCAAGTATTTCGCAGCTGCACTTGCAATTAACTAGATATTATTTTCAGTGCTATGTTAATGTGTTCTCTTATTTTTGCTCTTCGAATTGTGTTTTTCTGTGTTATCGTGTGAAATATTGTGACAATAATGGCGTGTGAAAAACGTAACACTAGGCTCCAAAGTAAACTGAGAAATAATAGTGACGACGAGCGTAGCTTGCCAGCACCACTGTGTAATGAATTAACAGACGTTCAAAGTAGTAATTTGGTAACTGTGCATAGGGAAATGGAGCGGGCTGCAAACAATGGCGTAGACAGTGAAATAGGTAGTGAACATGGAAGCATTATCGATCGATCGCTCGGCAACAGCTCGCCTCAGGAATCCGAAATGACAGGACACAATTTTGCAAATACTGTAGATTCAGTTTTTGCGTCCTCACCGTTTTCTCAAATGAGTCAAGACACATTTTCCGCTTGTCAAAATGTGAATGTTGCCGGTGCAAATTCACTGCCGAAAAGCACTGAGGAACTTGTTTCAGACACCAGTGCATTGTTATTACAATTAATGCAACAAATGGGACAAAAGCTTGAAAAGTTAGACACAATGGAACAAAATCAGAGACAAACACAGCAACAGTTAGACACAATGGAACAAAATCAGAGACAAACACAGCAAAAGCTTCAAAAGTTAGACACAGTGGAACAAAATCTTAAAAAGTTAGACTCATTGGAACAAACTCTTGAACAAACACGTGAAGATTTAACTACTGAGTTACATAACATTGAATCGAAATGTCAAAAAGTCTGTAATGACGTAAAAACTCAAATTTGTGATCATTTTCAACCTATTTTTTCGCGGCATGAAAATGCATTACAGAATCACGAAGCAGCCATAAAAGAACTGCAAACTATTGTTCATGAAAATCATGAGACCTTTCAAGCTAAATTTGACTCAGTTGCATCTACCGATTCGGTTACGCAACTTGCAAAAACTCAGGAAAACTTAAAGGACACATTAGGTACTCTGAAACTTGGTTCAGAAAAACACACTGAGGAAATAAGTACACTATCGGAGAAAGTAGCCGAACTTTCGGATCAGTTCACTAATTTATCTACGAAGGTAGATGATAATCTGAATGACACAAAACCGGTAGTCTTTAATGACACAGAAGAATGCGAAGAAATTAGGAAATTCAATCAAAATCAAATCAATATACAGTACAAAAGAGAAATCCGGGAAGTAGAAGATCAGTTGGCACAAGTAATACAAAAATTACAAATTTCAGAGGACACTCGCGCTCCAACACGGGAAGAGGGACTTAGAAATACGGAAAAGACGCAAAATAATAACACAGGGCATTTCGGAAGTTGTGAAAGAAACTGGCAATGTGCACCGAATTTTGAGATGGAACCGCCGACACGACCTAACAATGACCGATATGCGACTCGCCGACACGATGATTTTGACTATAAGCTGTTCATTACTACACGTAAATTCAAAACATTTAAGAATTCTGGCAACGACATTCATCCACAAGCGTGGCTTCATCAATTCTCTCATTGTTTTCCTCCCAACTGGTCATTGGAGCACAGGTTAGAATTTATGTGTGGCTACTTGGAGAATGAACCAGCTGTAAGAATGCGATCGGTCATTCACGATTGTCACAATGAAGGAGATTTTTATCATGCCTTCCTCTCAGCATATTGGTCTCAAGCTACACAAGACCAAGTAAAACATAGCATCATAATGATGAAACACTTTGAACAATCTGAATTTTCCAGTCTTGTCAAATATTTTGAAGACATGTTGCATAAGAATCAGTACCTGTCAAACCCATACAGCCCTTCAGAACTCATCCGCATTTGCTTAATCAAATTACCTGAGCATTTACGACATATTATTTTGGCAGGACGTTGCAAAGACGACATTGAAGCATTTCAGGGACTCTTACAAGAATTAGAAATTGACACAGACAGTCACGGGATGCGAAAACAGGAAAACAATCACTACAGGTCACATCCGTCACAATTCCGTGACGACAGAAACAATAACTGGACACGACAGGTCTATTCTTACAACGCAAATTGTGACCAAAACAGACACCACCCGTATGACGATCGTTGGCAGAATAATAGTTACAGAGAAAGATCGCATTTCCGTAGTAATGAATGTGGCAGAGACAACCATAGAAACAGACAATATGGGAACCAAAATAATTATTATCAAGGGAGACAGAATTACTTCAGACGCAATGGACCACCGTGCAGTGATAATTCAGGGAGAAATTCTCCACCACGTGACCGACAAGAAAGAAACTACGGAATCTACCGACATGACGACAGACGATATGATCGTAACGACAGACCTGAATTGCATCAGACCTGGCGGGATTCAAACAGAGCAGGGCCCTCTCGAGGAGGTGAATTTGTAGAAGTTAGGTCTCCAAATCCCAATAACGACGCGCGCCAACAAAGAGACAATAAGCAAATGACTCATACCGCTGGCAGCCACAAAACGTACTTATGAAACTGATGACGCAGCTGCCGTAGCTAGTAATTACGTAAAAATGGAAGACATTAGGGACATCTTACTCCAGGAACACGACGTAAAACATAACAACATTGCATATCCTGTGATTCACATTACAGTAAATGACGTAAAATTTACGGCAGTACTTGACTCTGGCAGTCCCATTTCAGTAATTAGTGAAACAGCCTTTAGCAAATGCAACAAATCGAACGATTGTCCCACACTTCCGTTACGTAAGATTAAATTACAAGGTGCAATCTTTGGAAAAAGTGTAGATGTACGCCAACAAACCAACTTAGAATTCTTTTGTCAAAGCCACAGCTTCTCTATGAACTTTCTCATTGTTCCATTATTGTAGACGGAAATTATATTGGGAGTAGACTTTTTGAATGAATACAAAGCCATCTTAAACTTTCACGATGCGGAAATAAGTTTAGAGAAGGAAGGTAAGTCAATAGCTTTGAAATTTGAAGATTGGCTCTCAAACCACGACGAGGAAATTAATCGGCTTTACCTTCTGTTAGACAACAGTTCGGAATTTTCTACGGAACTAGACACTAACAATCACTCTGCAAGTACTGACAGGGATGATATCGACGGCATATTTGAAATTAAAAAGTTAATTCAGAATAAAATTCAAACAACTGAGAATTGTAATGACACTGATAGGCAGGACCTTTTTGAGATTTTACAAGCACGTTCCACAGTTTTACTCATAAAACAGGAACAATCAAGGGATTTCAATACCAATTTCGTGTTCGTGAGCATACTAAATTTTGTGTTAGACCATATGTAATTCCAGCACATTATAGGGACCGTGTTAGAACAGAAATACAATCTATGCTTGACGAGGGCATTATTGAGCCTGCAGTAAGCTCATACAACAATCCATTACATGTTGTTGAGAAGAAAAATGGATCGATCAGGCTTGTCTTAGATTCGAGACAAATCAATACTATCATTATTCCTGAAACAGACAGGCCGCAAACGTTGGAAGAACTTCTTCAAAATTTTAATGGTGTAAAAGTGTTGTCTTCCATTGATCTCAGATCCAGCTTTTATCAGATCTAACTTCATCCAGAATGTAGAAAATACACAGCTTTCCTTTGTTTCGGCGTTTGTTATCAGTTTCGGAAACTTCCCCTTGGTTTGAACATTTCTTCAGCAGCATTCATTCGCGGGCTAAATTCCATATTACCTGAGTTCTTAAAACGTCACATCACCTTATATGTGGACGATATTCTAAAAGCAGAAGCTTCATGGGGACTACATAATCGCATCCTCAACAGTTTGTTACGTATTTTTGCAGAATCTGGAATTACAGTTAACTTGGAAAAGTCTGAATTCGGTAGGTCAAAGGTGAGGTTTTTGGGACATATTATTTCTTCTGAAGGCATTCAGCCGGATCCTGAAAAGTTAGAAGCAATCAGAGCCATTCCAGTTCCATCCACAAAAAAACAAGTCCGCAGTTTTCTAGGTCTCGTAAATTTTTACCGTCGTTTTCTGAATATGCAAATTCTTGTTACACCAAAACTTTGTTCTCTCACTGGAAAAATACTATTTGGAACTGGGAGGAACAAGCACAGTTGGAATTCAATTCTTTGAAAGAATCGCTACTTAACGCGCCAATACTAGCTCATCCAGATCTGTCACAAGATTTCTGCCTTAGCACGGATTCTTCTAAAGTCGGTCTTGGTGCCCATTTATTTCAAGAAGCCACAGAAAATGACACCACTGTTCGGAAAACCATTGCTTTTGCTAGCCGAGTGCTAACAAAATCTGAAAAAAATTATTCCGTTACTGAATTAGAAGCTTTAGCTATCGTTTGGGCATTTAACAAGTTCCGTTTCTTTCTTTCTGGTAAGCACTTAAAAGTATACAGTGATCATCATGCATTACAATTTCTTATGTCTTCAAAATTAAATCATGACAGGCTAAAACGTTGGGCATTGTTTCTGCAAGAATTCCGCTTCACAATAGTCTACATTCCCGGCAAGGAGAACATTGTTGCGGACGCACTGTCACGCGCACCGGCTGGGCTTGAGAAAAGTAACACAGAAGGCAACCTCGAGAAAAATTTCAGTATTCTTTACATTCAGAAAGTCGCCTTTGAAAGCTTCATCACCACATCTTCAAAGGACATTGCTCATGAACAAGATAAAGATCCGATTTGGAAAGACATCAAGAGCAAATGGCATGAAAAGACACACACTCAGATTCGGCATTATTATCTGGTTAGAAACAACATACTGTTCAAACGCTGCACTGTTGATGACAAGCTATGGGTACTTCGCATTCCTGACGATTTTGTTAATAAGCTCATTTGGTACATTCATTTCAGCTATGCACATTTTGGCCCACGAAAATGTTATCATATTCTTCGAACGACTTGTTATTTTAACAATATGGAAAAGAGAATTCGAAGAGTCTTGTCTATTTGTAAACTTTGTCAAAAGGCGAAACCATCTACTATCTCCCATCGTGCTCCGCTGTTTCCTATCATTCCTTCTAAATAAAAAGAATTTGCTGCTGTTGATCTCTTGGGACTGCTTGTCAGAACATCTAATGGATTTTCGTACGTTCTAGTCGCTGTTGAACTCACTTCAAAATTTGTTTCTTTCACTCCGTTACGTAAAGCCACTGGACGGTCTGTATCCAACGCCTTTGTTAAAAATTTCTTACGTGAAGTTGGACACGTTAGTAAAGTCATTTCAGATAACGACTGCAATTCAGATCTGCTGTTTGTTCACGCATGCTTCGCAATCATAAAATCAAACCTGTTTTTATTTCATTGTACTCACCACATTGTAACCCCTCCGAACGGATTATGAAAGAAATCAATAAGCTTTGCAGACTTTATTGTCACAGAAAGCATCAGCATTGGGACAGATATTTACACTTATTTCAAAACGTGCTGAATGAAATGCCTCATGATTCCACTGCTTTACCACCTACTCTTGTACTGAAGAATGAAGAACCACCGAACAGAATTAGAGAGCTTGTACCTTTCCCGAATATACGTAAACTTCGACACAAAGACATAATTGATTTGGCTCTTAAAAATGTAAAATCTGCAGCAGAGAAAAGGAGAGAACTATACGGTAAAGCAAATGCAAAGAAATTGTATATTGGTCAGAAAGTTCTCATTAAAGCTCATTCATTGTCACATAAGAAGAAACACTTGAGTCACAAATTCTTTCTAGTTTACAATGGACCTTACAGATTCCGACGTATACCACATGATAATTGCGTTGAAGTTGAAACTCTGCGTACTAGGAAGAGTAAAGGTTCACACCACATTTCACATGTAAAACCGTTTATTGAAAGATAATCTGCTTTTTAACTTTGTCTTTGCCACAAAATTTTTCACTTCACATTTCTAGTATGCTTTGTCAGACTTAGAATCTGTTAACATGCAACAATGTTTGAAGTTAAATATTCAGTCAAGAACCAAGAGAACTTATTTAAACAGAAATTACGAATGCATTGTTATAGTGAACAGACGACACAGTGTTGTTATTTGTACATTCTTGCTTGTTAGTTGCACGATTACGTAACGACTATCAGGCTTACATACATAGAACATGTACTGGTACTGCTAATGAGATTTTAGTGCAACATTTTGGGTTACTTGAAAATACATTATGGATTCAAGGTGCTTTCTGAGAGATACGAGATGACACAGTGGTTAGTTTATTTGACAGCTACACGACTATATCACAACGCTACTAATGTGTGACAGAATTTACCTTGTTGCTTTTGCGGTGTATCTGTTTTATATCTACACAGTTTTTCTGAATTCTTCTGGAAAGTAAAACATATTTTAGTAGTAACTTTTGTGGTATAGCTACAAGGAGACAGCCTTTTCTGTAGCACAACAATACGTTACAGCACAGTACTCTCTTCATCACGGCAATAAGCGTAATAACTAAGATATCTATACTCAAAGCATTTCACTTTTGTTTATCATGAGGTAAGTACATTGACTTCTGCAGAACTTAGCTTTCGGAGGACGATAATTACGACACTTCCACAGAATTATCTTACAGCAAGACGCACATTTAGCGCTACAGGACACGCATTTGAGTGATTAATTTTGTACTTAAAACATTTATTTTTAAAAATATTTGAAGTAGAATGATACGAAGTTTTTCTGTGATACATTTCATTCCATTGCAATAATCTGTAACACCTGAGGGTATAATTACATTAATCCTCAGGGGGGTACACGCTTACTTTGTGTACCATGTGTTTGGCAAGCACAAGGAGCCCTAGCTAATATGGTATTTGCTTATACAAATTTACACATCGGTACCATATTTCTCTAACACACAAATTACACAGCTATCTGATCATTTAACTGAGAGATAAACATTTTTTTTACTACATCAGTGACACATGTTTACGCAATTACACAGTTGGATACCTTCACACTTATGAAATTGTATTTTGTCTGTACTTTGTGAAATGTTCATATTTTTTCGGAACCATTGTGATACTATGAGAGCTTTTAATGATGTATTTGGTATGGGATTATGATTTTTAAAGTGCGTTTGAGGCAGATGATACTTTTGACATGAGCAGAGAATTTTTTCAGGTTTTGAAATTATTGGAGGAAGCTACGACGATTTTGAGAGTTTACTGAGGTGTTATGATGTTATTATTACGATGACTATGTGTATTATGCTGTTGTGGTATGTTTATCATCAGTAAGCTGATGCTATATGAGTTATTTGATTATGCTACGTATCTGTTATGATGAAATATTGAAGAAGTGTCGACGAATAAGGTAAGGAATAATGAGTAGTGGTTAGGGACTCTGATTTATGTTATGAAAAGGATGTTGGAAACCAAGAATCGTACTTTAAGAGTTATGAAATGTATGTAAATGCGTGAATGTATTACAATGCCGACGAAAATTTTTTGGACTCTGTTATATCAATAGGATTTTGTTTCTACACACTTGTAACGCAAATTCTTGACCTGTGAAATATTTTTATATGAGACTGTCACTGTAGCAGAAACTGCTGTCGTAAATATTTCCGTAAGAAAGTTAAGTGACCACCTGCACGTAATGCGTCGGGGGCACCCAGATGGGCGACAGTCGCCTGGAAAGAAGTCATTAGCGAGTGCCTTTCAGAGGCACAGGTGAAAAAAAAAGGGAGGCCATTATCCTCGCTATTGACATTCCTTTGTAGAAAGCATCGCAAAAAACGACACGGTCGAACTTGAAAACATATAATTATACTGTGGAGCTCTTAATTTATGATATTTACTAAAATGCCTAATGAAATGATGAGAAACATTTCACGGCTATTGTCTTGCTAATTGAGAGAAATGCCATATGGCTTGCTTTATGTATTTATGTACTCATTTTGTTTAATATCTAGTTTCTAGCTGCACTGCAGCATTGGTTAAAATAAAATTTTATAGATGTACTAATATAAATATTTTCTGTCTACAGATCGAGTAAATAATAATTTTTTCAAAAAAATGAGGGAGCACAAAAAGACATTTACTTTCACAGGAACTGTATTCATAATTTTCTTTTCAAGTACTCGGTAATTTTTTGTAAAATTAGTTATTGTGGTGCACCACTTTAATTACATAGACATTAAGATGTGAATAGACATTTCCCTTATCTGCATTATTGTCTTTAGTGTAATGTCTTTTTCTGCTTGAGCTATGTCATGTTTAGGTACAAGTTATTTCATTTTCTGCTGCTGCTTGCCAGGCATAGTGTTACTGAATTTGACTTTGTGTTACTCTGCTAAGCCAGATTTATTTTTCTTGTTTGCTGCGCATTGCCTCATTTTAGTTGTAATGTTGAATTGCTTGGTAATTTAGATTTACTGTAGCTTGCTTTGCAAATTTCCATTTTTTTTATTGCTGTTTGTATTAATTGTTTTATGCTGCTGCATTGCCTCGTCCCTTAGTTTAGCATCTGAGCTCAGTAGTTTTAAGTTAGCTTAAGAGGGGGTCGACTATATAAGAAACTAACTATGATGAATTGGAAGAAATGCATTGAGAAGATATAAGAAAATGGTTTGGCAAAAAAAAAAAAAAAGTTGTGTACAGTGGAGAAAAACTATTTTGAAAGAGGATGTGAACAGAACACAGAAAGCAGGCTTAGATAGTACTTTTGGGAATAATGATGAACAAAGAGAGATCTTCATGCAAAATACTGCAGTAAAACAAACCCTGTCCTTTCCTTTTGTGTCATCCCTCTATATGTTTGTGTACCCTTGTGTATTTGTGTTTTTCCTGTCTTTATGTGTTTAGCTGATGAGAGCTATGTTGTAGAATTTTTCTAATACTATGTTATTTACTTTGTAAAGATGTTTAGACATTATTTATTCTGTTTTGTTTTAATGCTCATGTGTGAAGTTGATGTTTCGAAAGTTACTCTGATCTTTTATGTATGTACTCATGTCATAATTCCTGTAACACTGATGTATATGTTATTTCTATTCTTTTGTAAAGCCTGTATTACTACAAATGTTATCTGTATTGTTATGTTCTTTAATGATGTATTTTGTAAATTTGTAATTGTATTCTCATGTTATAATATTGTAATTGACACCAGTTCATCAAATTAAGTAACTTGTAAGCATTCATTTCACTGCACACATTTCTGTTGGTCATAGTAATGCACAATATGTAAGAAGTTGGGATTGTTAGTGTTTGCACGTGTGTTACTAATTCAACAAGGGACTGGATAACAGCATTGCTGGTTCTAAGGACAATTCCAAAAACTTCGTGAGTGTACAAGTGGTGGTTTATGGACTTGCTATCTTCTCTGCAAGACTCTTCAATGGTGATTGTGCACCTGCACAGTCACAATAGATGGCTGCTGGCCATCTATACAAGGACTATAATGGGTCTGCATCTTTGATGGCCCACCAATACCACAATCTCTACCAGGACTACAGTGGGTCTACTCTGTGATGACCTACCTACCAGTATTCTTCAAAACTTCGACTGACTCTCCTGTGGGTCTGCTCTGTTGTGGCCCATTACCTGTCTGCATGTCAAGTGTCAGCACTGTCTTTCTGTTGGAAGGACAACACTACTTCTTCAAGACTGCATGGAAATCCACTACTTCCGTGTGCATTTTCTTTTACTGCTCAGACTTTGAGAAAAACACTGCAATGTTACTGTGATGAATGATCAGGATTGTCTTTATGGACTGTGAGAAAATTTTAGCTTTTGACCAACATTGTATCAATAAGTGTGTGCCTGTGATTTCTTTGTTATTGTAATTATGGAAAATTTTATCAAATCATTATTGGCCACTCCCCAAAACAATTTGTAAAATTTTTTGTGGGGAGCATGGGGGCTATGTAAGTAGGCCGTTTAGGTTTTTATATTGGTAACGCCGCCGCCACATAGCGCTCTCTGTATGAAAATCACTGGCTGTGCTGTGTGCAGTCTGTGGCTAGTTTGCATTGTTGTCTGCCATTGCAGTGTTGGGCAGCGGCAGCTGGATGTTAACAGCGCGTAGCGTTGCGCAGTTGGAGGTGAGCCGCCAGCAGTGGTGGATGTGGGGAGAGAGATGGCGGAGTTTTGAAATTTGTAAAAATGGATGTCATGAACTGCTGTATATATTATGACTTTTGATGACTATTAAGGTAAATACATTGTTTGTTCTCTATTAAAATCTTTCATTTGCTAACTATGCCTACTAGTAGTTAGTGCCTTCTGTAGTTTGAATCTTTTATTTAGCTGGCAGTAGTGGCGCTCGCTTTATTGCAGTAGCTCGAGTAACCAAGATTTTTGTGAGGTAAGTGATTTGTGAAACGTATAGGTTAATGTTAGTCAGGGCCATTCTTTTGTAGGGATTTTTGAAAGTCAGATTGCGTTGCACTAAAAATATTGTGTGTCAGGTTAAGCACAGTCGTGTATAATTGTTCAAAGGGGACGTTTCAACAGACACTAGAAACCTGCACTGCTCCTACATGTACAATGTATCATACATATAAACACTGCAAACAGAAAGTTCACAGTTATTTTCGATATATACTGGTTTCTGTAACAGAAATAAAGGGGGCATAGCGGCATACAAGACTGTAACTTTAAAATTTGGTATATATAGGACATTTTTCATTTGAAACTCTGTAATGTATATATCAATGTAATCAGGAAAGGCTATAGAATTTAATAAAGTCATAAAAATTTCGACTTTTCCGCCAATTCTAAGTGCCCTGTATCCTTAAGGTAGTGAAATGACTCACCTACAACGAAATCTCTTAACGCAGCCAAATGGTAGCACAGAGGAGTATCACTTTATAAATTTGGTAACATGGGTGATTTCGTTACGATGGTCATCTCTCCCTGTGTATTCGGCGAGTGAAATTTCGTTGAAAGATATCGCCGTAACAAAGAAACATCTGATTGTGGCTCCAACCCGCAAATCATATCCGTGGAACACTCGCTCTCTCTTCCACCCGTCCAGCGACACGCCATTGTTAACAAATTGATTCACTAACTAATTACATTTATCATGAGAGTCCCTTTGCGTGGTGAGTAATTTCTTCTATGCATTCGGATTACACCCGCCATGACGCCGTTAGGGATGACTGTAACGTCTCCGGGGGCTTCCCACAGGCTACGTAGTCACTTCTTCCGATACCGGGTGGTAACCATAGTCAGATAGCTGAAGATATCCAGCACTCATTAAGTTATGTCTGTCGGTTACCTTGTCGTGCTGCTGGAAGTAACTCGCTTAGAATTCTAATATACTGCTCCCAAACTAGTCCTGCTGACGCTCTATGGTGACAGAAGGACGTTTCACTATCGTTCTCAGGACTGGGCACTGAAATGTCGGTGCGCTAAACATCAGTATGTTGAACAATATGTTCCCCCTGCTCCCAACTGCAAACCGAAATGTTCTGAGAAGTATTTTGGTGATATGCCGGGCCGACCTAGGTGGCCGTGCGGTTGTAGGCGCTACAGTCTGGAACCGCGCCACAGCTACGGTCGCAGGTTCGAATCCTGCCTCGGGCATGGATGTGTGTGATCTCCTTAGTTTGGTTAGGCTTAAGTAGTTCTAAGTTCTAGGGGACTGATGACCTCAGGAGTTAAGTCGCATAGTG
The DNA here is from genome assembly GCF_021461385.2 of Schistocerca piceifrons. Lineage (NCBI taxonomy): Eukaryota > Metazoa > Arthropoda > Insecta > Orthoptera > Acrididae > Schistocerca > Schistocerca piceifrons. The sequence goes on along the minus strand of NC_060149.1, from coordinate 831,123,019 downwards.
CTCAGAGCCATTTGAACCATTTGATATGCCGGACAGGCTGACCCAGTGAACAATAGCGAAACACCTGTCGGCTGACCACCACTTCCCAATCGTGTATGAGTCTGCAGACTTGGGTTTCCTGCAGTGTATAGTCCCGCAGAAGCGTTCCTATTGGTTCTAGTCAACAGGAAAACTTCGACGAAATATAAACGTCCTGTGGGTACACCATATAATGTGGAATTAGCCGACGTTGAAATTGAATGTTCTAATGGAAGAGCTGGCTCGAATATTGCAGTAGCTACATGTAGACGACTGTTACCTTTTGGATTTGTACATAATGCAAAACTCTGGCAGAATTTTTAATGAAATGGAGATGAACGACTACATAATATCAAACCACTGCTGCTGCGCCAGGGAAGCAGTAATGTGACTGTGGACGACGATAATACAGTCGGAATATACTGGTTAACGTGCATGACTTGTAATTGGTAAGATGTATAATACATTTATATGTGAAATCTCAAGGCTAGGAGAAAACAAAGTTATCGGTAACCACAATATAATTTTATAAAGTGACCAGACATGCCTTCCTTGGCTAAGGAGCATGACATTACCAAGCTGGTGGCTACAACTAAGAATGGATCGTGTGTTAGACTGTGTGCAAGACAAGACTGCTTAAGTGTATTAGACTCTAACAAACAGTATTTAACTGTGCTCCACTCTACTCTGTGCCAATCATGTCCATGTGCTGTCAGACAACTAATAACCTACAGAACAGCTGCTGCGTGGTGTTTAACGACGTTTTACAGTTTGTCTGCTGTTGTAATAAGAATATCCATAAGTTGGCTGCAGTACAAGTAAGTCTGCTAGACTCTCAAGAGCGGGAAAAGCTTATAAGTTACGTTTTATCTGCATACAGGTTTCATTGTCTGTCTGTAAACTATGTGGAGGTTCTTAAAATGACTGCAACAAAGATGATATAAGGGTTATACAGAAGTGTTATATTAAAGCAGATGAAACAAATTTTTCACAATTTAGGACATTTTCTAAATAATAGTATTAAATACAGATAATGCCAAAATGTATCTGGTTCCCACAACGAATGGTATTCCACAAGTGTTAAGGAAAAGAACGAATGTGTTAAACAGACTTAAGCCATTGCCTACTAAGAAATCACTCCCCTAAGTACAGATGATGCGCTATGTACACGAAAAAGAAAACTGTAAATGGCGGACATCGAAGTCACGAAATGAAAACTGGTGTATATGGTGAAGACAACCGCCATAAAGAAAGAATATAAAGCGCAATTGGAAAAAGAAGTAGCTATAGTAGATGTGAAAGCAAGGTTTACATATGGCTTTATACACAGTGTCTGAAGAAATCTGGCTCCGACTGGGGAATATAAAATATCTGAATTTACAACAAACAGCACTGGAAATTGGTTACGTGTTGCAGTTTTATCCGAAATCAGTAGAATCGAGGATTTTGCACTAAAATTTTTTTCATCCCCATTTGGACCGGCTTAAGAAATGAAAATATGGTATATAAATGTTTTCGAACATCGAAATTGATATTAGGAAAAGGTGAATGAAATTCTTTGGTCATCTGAACCGACTACCAGAAAATCGATTGATGAAGAGAATAATGAATTATGTAACGTCACTTAAGAATTCCACACATTGGCTAGATGAAATTAGAAAGGGCCTAAATAATGCAGACATAGGACCAGCCGACATTCTAGAAAGAGACACCTTCAGACACAAAGTAGGCAAATGGAAAGTTATACCAGAGCAACCAAAAGTAAAACAGTACAGATGTACGTGGTCGGATGAGCGTATACAAGCCTTTTCGGAAAGAATGAAAGCCTATTCGAAGAATAAGACGAACTCAAAGAAAAATTGATCGAGTTATTTGCTTAACGTCTTCAATTTCTGGGGAGAATTTGCCAATAACAATAATAAAAATATATAAATGTGGCGAACTGGCTGTTGTGCACCCAGCAACTGAACAGAAAGGGTTGTTTTCTGTGTGTAAATGTATATGCAGAAATTAATAAAGAATTTCTAGGAGAATATTTGATTGTCTTATTCGCTAACCTGCAAAAAATCCTAGAATATTTCCTGTCTGCAATGACTTACATGCGGTATTTCGTATGGCGGGAGTGTGTAGTTGCATGACCTCCAAAAGTAGCCAAAACTAGATAGCTGAAAGGGTAGCCGCCTCCTTTTCACACCTATATGAGGACACTGTCAGGTGCTATCCGGATTTTAACATGGATGGACCTGTTTGCGGCCGGCCGGAGTGGCCGTGCAGTTCTAGGCGCTACAGTCTGGAACCGAGCGACCGCTACGTCGCAGGTTCGAATCCTGCCTCGGGCATGGATGTGTGTGATGTCCTTAGATTAGTTAGGTTTAATTAGTTCTAAGTTCTAGGCGACTGAGGACCTCAGAAGTTAAGTCGCATAGTGCTCAGAGCCATTTTGAACCTGTTTGCGCTTAAAAGATATGTACCGGTGAACAGTAACGTCGATTCGACAGCTCACCACTATGTATTCTATGTCCATCAATCATTTGAGCCCACATCTGTTCTTGTTACATGACTAATCCGTGAAGCAAAAGCTTCGTGTGGATGCTGCTAGGATTATATATGTTGGCAAATTCAATTCGAATGCCTAACGGGAAAAAAATCACTGGGTAAGACGACTTATTTCGCTCTAAAACGTAAGGCTGGATTAGTGTATGTATCGAAGTATATAAACCATCATTTTGTCACTCGATCACAGCGTGAAATTGGGATGGAAGGGTAATCGATAATACTGGTACGATGTAACCTTCACCAAGCCCTGTACAGCGGCTTGTCGCGTATTTGTTTTACATGTGAATGTCCGCACGTGATAAAGTTGTCTGTAAGCTTTGTAGTTGACCTGAACGTAACTAAATCTATTGCATTCTAGTAGAAATAGAAATCAAATACACTGTTATCAATAGCGTTAACTGCAGTTTATCTAGAGGTAAGCATCTGGAGAGAGCTGAAGAAGTCTGCGTATGTCAGGTGCGGATTTATTTGCTGGTATCTTAAGGGAAGAAGCCCAAGCACTAAGAACTGACAATTTGTTGAGCTAAAGCAGAAGGATAAGTAAGGCTCAAAATTAGTTTACGTGGATTTGTAAGGGTGTGTGTGTGTGTGTGTGTGTGTGTGTGTGTGTGTGTGTGTGTGTGTGTGTGTGTTTGTGTGTAATCCACCCGCAAAGAAGGACAGTGTACGAGGAGAGTGAACGCAGATACTAAGCTGATTGTGGTTTCTAGAAGATATATTGAAACTGATTTGATGTGGTTTGTACTTTTTGATTAATTGACTTTCATTGTACGATAATTGGGTAAGCGTGCAAGTATTCTGTTTCCTTCTAAATAAGTAACTACTACTACGCATATGCCTAATACCCATGTGGATGTACTCTGCTCTAGATGGAATACAGTACCACGGTCGGCCGACTATCGAACAGCGCATCGACGTAAGAAAGAGTAATGCTGTGATTAAGTAAATCATTCACTGGATAGTGTATTGGAAGTTGTGTGATAATGTTACATTCCTGTTATTTAGGTATGTTCTATTTGAAATAAAAGATGTTATATCTCTCACGGAACACTATGATGTCAACGAAGATTCACACACCTTAGCTAGGCACAAATTGAGACGCGTATAGCGCGTGTGACGCGACGCAGCGCAGCGCGCATTTTTGTAACTTCACTGGTTCAAATGGGAACGCGTAAATTGCGCCGCGACGCTATTGGGACGCGACACGCGCCTGCGCCAGGTCGCGCGGCGTTGTGGTTGAGGCACAGTTTCTCGCGCCGCGCGTCGCGCTTGCCTCGCTAGCATCGTGGGAAATTTGACGAGGGGAGCGGAAAAGTAGCCCAACCATATGCTCACATCGGAACGGCGCATATCAGCAGTGGTAGTATTGCCCATACGATAAATTTTGCCTTACTGTGAACTGAATTTTATTGCCTTTGGGTAGTGTTTCGTTTTTCGCCATTTAAACGCTCCAGCTTTCTTCGTTAGCACGTTATATTTTTCTGTTATTTATATGTGCATAGTTTTGTTTTTCTTCTGTCAAGAAAAATGTATACTTCAGTAACTGATGAGCCATTGGCCGCTGGAATTGCACCATATGCCTCCGCGATGTTTTCAGATCGCAAGAAGGAACAGAGGGTAGTGAATAAGGAAGCAAGGAATATTATAAAATCATGTGATTAAGAATCAAGGCAGGAAAGTAAAGGAAGGTTATATTCTCGCTGCCTAGTAAGCTAGCGTATCTGTACGATCTGCTACAAAAATTTAGAAAGGGATAATCTCCACAGGTGTGATCCCTTTGTTCTTGTGGTAAAAAGCGTCCAAGATCTGAAGTATAGAAGTTTCACTGTGATTACTCTGATATGTAATAATGTAATACGACACACTGTACTACATGCATGTGAACAACATATTTCCACTGCAAGCTAGAAACAGTCGAAAAGCAGTCACAAATAACTATGTTTTAATTGGTTCGCCGTGATGAGAAAAAGCATTTCAATTGTTGCATGGACGTTATCGTACCCGGGTTCGATTCCCGGCGGGGTCAGGGATTTTCTCTGCCTCGTGATGACTGGGTGTTGTGTGATGTCCTAAGGTTAGTTAGGTTTAAATAGTTCTAAGCTCTAGGGGACTGATGACCATAGATGTTAAGTCCCATAGTGCTCAGAGCCATTTGGACATTATCAGCATTAATAAACTAATTATACAACAACAGGCTACACAAATGAAGAAAATGGTCTGTATTATTACGAAAGTAGGAATATCCTAAAAGAGTGTTATGATTAGATATATTCAATTTGTTGAAATGTGCTGCTGACAAAGGCAGATCTGCTTTCATGACAATGTTTTTCGAACTCCAACTCACAAGGCATACATGGCCAGCTTGTGCATTCCTGTCGCGCGCATTATCCTCAGTTGCTGACAGTACACAGACCATTGTGTCGTGCGACAGAGCAATTGTTTATTTTTCTCAATAACAAGTATTTTTTCGCGATCACGCATTGTCAGTTCGGCAAGCCGTAGGTGAGTAACCAGTATCTGGCATGTGCCTATCATTCCGCCTGAAGGAACGCTCGTCATTATTTTAATACTGCTCAGATCAAGAGAAGGAATAAAATGCTTTGATAAGTTTCCATTCCCGTCGCTCAGTGTTAAAAATACCATGGGTTACGGGGATTCCACCAAAATTCCAACAGCCGGCCAGTGTGGCCGAGCGGTTCTCGGCGCTACAGTCTGGATCCGCGCAACCGCTACGGTCTCAGGTTCGAATCCTGCCTGGGGCGTGGATGTGTGTGATGTCCTTAGGTTAGTTAGGTTTAAGTAGTTCTAAGTTCTAGGGGACTGATGACCTTGGAAGTTAAGTCCCATAGTGCTCAGAGCCATTTGAACCCATTTTGAAAATTCCAACAGAATTGCTAATCTGTTTTTGTGTGAGTTGTTAACCTTTTCTCATTCGAAGAAGCATCACCATTTATGAGTAAAGGCCACATTTCTCTTGGTGGCTGGTTTGATTGTACTTCTTTTGTCACAATGTAATTTGCCAAACTCATCTCACGGCAGCTATTGACACAGAATTCCGAAACGTAGGGCCTCATTAAACAAGTAATTGGCAATTACAGAGCTCAATAGCTTACGAAAAACCTCATAGTATCGGTTTCCAGTAACATAAAAAAAGAAATTTCATGTTTATTTTCATACTAGGAAGCTCTTGTTTCGCTAGCTGTCGATAACTCTTAAAAAATTACAGTCACTGGGGTGAAATAAATAAAAAAAAGAAGTATAAGTAGTGATATATCGCCATAGATAAGAAAGTTCCGTGTGTTTAATAATTGGCAAAACACTCTCCTCCTTATGTGCTATCATTCGCCAAACTTTCGTTTCGATGTCTCGAGCGGTTTAGGAGATACGAGAGATGTTGCGAGTATTTCATTCTCGCGGGCGTGAGATTGGAAGTGAGTGCATTACATAGGATCCATTTCCTCGAGATCGGAGGCAGATAGAGATCTCCTCCCAAGTCTAAACAAAAATCCAGCATGTTAGCTAAATTTCATACTCAGCAACATATGGTGTAATACGCACCAAACGCAAAATCATAGCGACCCCTAATTTTCGTTGCAAACTTTTTGAGTTTTGCGTAGTGCGTTACTAAAATGTGTACATCACAATAAGAATGGTCATTAGCGAGGTGATGGGCACGAAGCTGACATATAACGCTACAAGTAAGTAAAAAATTAAATATTTTCAGTGAATAGTTTCTGTAAAATCGTTTGAGAAAGATAAGAGGTTGCGCGCGCTTCGGTTCAGTCAGCGCAGAGCGTCGCCAGTCGGCTCGTGCGAAGTATGTGTACGCGTCGCAGTATGCGCTGCACCCGCGCAACCCGTGCGGCACGTGCGTGTCGCGCTGTAGTGTCGTTTCACGTCACATGTGCTATACGCTTCTCAATTTGCGCCTAGCCTCACGTTGTGGTTGTGGCACAGTTTCTCGCGCCGCGCGTCGCGCGTGCCTCGTTAGCATTGTGGGAAATTTGAGGCGGGGAGCGGAAAAGTAGCCCGGCCATATGCTCACATCGGCACGTCGCATATGAGCAGTGATAGTATTGCCAAGTGATAAATATTACGTAACTGTATACTAAATTTTATTGCCTTTGAGTACGTGTTTCGTTTTTCGTCAATTAAACGCTCCAGCTTTTTTCGTTAGTTCATTATACTTTTCTGTTAATGTATCTGTATAGTTTTGTTTTGTTTTTCTTCTGTCAAGAGAACCGGCCGCGGTGGTCTAGCTGTTCTGGCGCTGCAGTCCGGAACCGCGGGACTGCTACGGTCGCAGGTTCGAATCCTGCCTCGGGCATGGGTGTGTGTGATGTCCTTAGGTTAGTTAGGTTTAAGTAGTTCTAAGTTCTAGGGGACTTATGACCTAAGATGTTGAGTCCCATAGTGCTCAGAGCCATTTGAACCATTTAAATCTGTCAAGAGAAATGCATACTTCAGTAACTGATGAGCCATTGGCCGCTGGATTTGTATCATATGCCTCTGCGATGTTTTCAGATCGCAAGAAGGGACAGAAGGTAGAGAATAAGGAAGCAAGGAATATTGTAGAATCATGTAATTAAGAAGCTAGGCAGGAAAGTAAAACAAGGTTATCTTCTCGCTGCCTAGTATGCTGGCGAATATGTATGATCTGTTACAAAAATTTGGAAAGGGATAATCTCCACAGGTGTGACCTCTTTGTGCTCCTGGTAAAAAGCGTCCAAGATCTGAAGTATAGAAGTCTCACTGTGATTACTTGGATATGGATGTAATAGTGTAATACGACACACTGTACTACATGAATGTGAACATCACATTTCCACTGCAAGCTCGAAACAGTCGAAAAGCAGTCACAAATAACAATGTTTTAATTGGTTCGTCGTGATGAGAAAAAGCATTTCAATTGTTGCATGCACATTATCAGCATTAATAAACTAATTATACCACAGGATACAGAAATGAAAAAAATGGTCGGTATTATTACGAAAGTAGGAATATCCTAAAAGAGTGTCGTGACTAGATATATTTAATTTTTTGAAATGTACTGTTGACAAAGGCAGATCTACTTTCATGACAATGTTTTTCGAACTCCAGCTCACAGGGCACACATGGCTAGCTTCTGCATTCCTGTCACTCGCATTATCTTCTACTGCTGACAATACACTGACCATTGTGTTGTGCGACAGATCAATTGTTTATTTTTCTCAATAACAACTATTTTATTCGCGATCACACACTGTCAGTTTGGCAAGCCGTAGGTGAGTAACCAGTATCTGGCATGTGCCTATCATTCCCTCTGAAGGAACACTCGTCATTATTTTAGTACCGCTCAGATCAAGAGAAGGACTAAAATCCTTTGGTAAGTTTCCATTCCAGTCTCTCAATGTTAAAAATAGGATGGGTAGCGGGGATTCCACCAAAATTCGAACAGAATTAGCAATCTATTTATGTGTGAGTTGTTAACCTTTTGTCATTCGAAGAACAAAAAAAAAAAAAAAAAAAAAAAAAAATGGAAAAATGGTTCAAATGGCTCTGAGCACTGTGGGACATAAGATCTCAGGTCATCAGTCCCCTAGAACTTAGAACTACGTAAACCTAACTAACCTAAGGACATCACATACATCCATGCCCGAGGCAGGACTCGAACCTGCGACCGTAGCAGTCCCGCGGTTCCGGACTGAAGCGCCTAGAACCGCCCGGCCACCGCGGGCGGCTCGAAGAAACATCACCGTTTTTGAGTAACGGCCACGTTTCTCCTGGTGACTGGTTAGTTGTACTTCCTTTGTCACAGTGTAATTTGCCAAACTCATCTCACAGCACCTATTGAGACAGAATTCCGAAACGGAGTGCCTCATTAAACAAGTAATTGGCAATCACAGAGCTCAATAGCTTACGAAAAACCTTATAGTGTCGGTTTGCAGTAACATGAAAGAAGAAATTTCATGTTTATTTTCATACTAGGAAGCTCTTGTTTCGCTAGCTGTCGATAACTCTTAAAAAATTACAGTCACTGGCGTGAAATAAATAAATAGGGAAGTGTAAGTACCGATATATCGCCATAGATAAGAAAGCTCTGTGTGTTTAAGAATTGGCAAAACACTCTCCTCCTTGTATGCTATCATTCGCCAAACTTTCGTTTCTCGAGAGAGGCAGATAGAGACCTCCTCCCAAGTCTAAACAAAAATTCAACATGTTAGCTAAATTTTATAGACAGCAACATATGGTGTAATACGCACCAAACGCAAAATCATAGCGACCCCTAATATTCGTTGCAAACTTTTTAAGTTTTGCGTAGTGTCTTACTAAAATGTGTACATCACAATAAGAATGGTCATTAGCGAGATGATGGGCACTTCACCACGAAGCTGACATATAACGCTACAAATAAGTCAAAAATTAAATACTTTCAGTGAATAGTTTCTGTAAAATCGTTTGAGAAAGATAACAGGTTGCGCGCGTTTCGGTTCTGTCAGCGCAGAGCGTCGCAAGTCGGCGCGTGTGAAGTATGGTGTACGAATCGCAATATGCGCTGGACCCGCGCGACTCGTGCGGCACGTGCGTGTCGTGCTGTAGTGTCGTGTCACGTCACACGTACTATATGCGTCTCAATACTTTGCCACGTGGGGTAGCCGAGCGGTCTATGGGGGCCTTGCCACAGTTCGCGCCCCCCCCCCCCCCCCTCTCGCCCCTCGCCCCCATCGGAGGTTTTAGTTTAAGTATGTAAGCCTAGGGACAGATGACCTTGCGAGGTGCCGGGGCTAGCAGTGTATTTAACACTCAATTCTTCTAGAATCTACATATGTACATGATGCTCTAAGCCCCCCCCTATTCTAACTCCAACTTTTGCTGTTGCACAAGGATAAAAAAAATACGCAAACTGACTCTAATCAACCCTGCCAGTGGAGTAGAAGAGAGTTTGGCACCTGCAATAATTTGATTTGATAAATAAGTTAATTAAGCGAAGGTTTCATTAACATAGTGAGGAATGATGTGGTTGCTCTACCTATTAACAGAATGAAAGTTCTGTCCAAAATAACAATATGATTTATTAAGACTAAACACAAAATAATAAAAAACACCACATGAAACATTAACAATACATCAGATTGGCTCTAATTGGATACTTAAACAAACGCTGTGAATGTGAAGTTGGCCCTAAACTAGATTGTGAGGATTATGACGAAGTGATATGTGCAGCCAATTCCTAGCAACTCAATTCTTAGAGAAAACACATAGCCAACCCAACAGTAATTGCTGCTACCCAAGACAGAACAAAGTTAGAAAAGACGAACAGGCGCGCTCTGCTGAGCTCTGATTATCACCTAGGAAAATCCCTATCTGCCGGTGCTGCGGACATACATTACCAAACCGACTTCTTGACTCCCAGGACACGATCTGCCGTACCGGAGCCGTTGGCTGGTTGCTTCGACGTGCTCGACCGAAAGGCGAGAGCCAACTACTACCAGAGCACCCGTACAAAACCGAACACAGAACATTCCCGCCCCCACGACAGTGGCCGTGGTTAAACGTTCCAATCAGCAACTCGAAAACAGGCGGAAAATTCCACTCCATTGCCGGAACGCTACCATTCCACCAATGGAGATTCTTGGCGCCAATTTCTGCGCCGATCTTGCTACGTCACAGAGCTATGCCCTGAGCAAGCCAATCACAGTTACTATTTTGCAGAAAGCGCGGGAATTTTCCCGCCACAGCTGCCTGGGTACACAAGTCATTCCCACGCCTCGCTGGTAGCCCGCCAGAAAGTGTTTTCGCTAAGTTTCTGCGAAGTAACGGAACCTCTAGCCCAGCCGCTACTTCTGGCCCTGTGGGTGTGCCTCTTGACAATGTCGGCGTCTGGAAAGCATTCACTCGACCCCCTCACACCTGTCGGCTTATCCTTTCAAAGTCAGACCGAGCCCGCCTGTCACTGGACCACCCGGGTGACGAGAGACGCTGCGTGGGAAGTCCGCGTGTGAAGGAATAGCAACTTTCCACCGCATGCAATTAGAGAGGAGAATCGTAAGATAGAAATATGAGAGGGGGCTCATGCCACCTCTCGTAGCCCCTACGCCATTTTAGATTGTAATTGGTGAGCGGTTGGCTCACTTAGGAGCAAGGTAGTGAGTCAATCGCCCAAGAACAATCTCGCAAACTGGCTGCACATACCGCACTCTATAAAGAAAATCACTGCAACTGAAAAATGCAGCTCATAGAGGGAGGATTGTTTATGATGGAGCCAACATCACCTTCTTAATATGGAACACTAACACTCACATCACACATCCATACCCAGGGAGCCCCTTCCAAACACCGATTCACACAGACATTCACTCTCTAAATATGGCCCGGACATGTGAGCCAAATATGGAGCAATTTATTCTTTACAATCAGAGTTGGAGTGCTCCGCAATTAAATGCCCAAGATGTTACAACAATTTTAATCATTAAACTAACCTGAACTCACTCACACATGATATTATTTAAGTTAACAATCTCTTTGTGAGCTTTCAGAATCTAATTACAACCTCCGACTCATTCTGTCTCCCTGCAGCAAGAATAACCTTTACAAAATGTTCCCTGAACTGATGGTCCATTCACAATGACAGTGGTGGTATCTGCTTCAGTTTATGGGGACTTCAGGCACACTGTTTGCATACACACAACCATAAATACAAGATACAAAAAAAACATGGTGTGGAGAACAATACAGTAATTTGTAATAAGAATCACAGTGTGAAACAAACACATACAAGGTATCACATACATTACAAAAAACAACACTTGAGAAAGAAATTTAAAAAAAACAAGGTTCATGGGACATTAAGTTGTGCGTGCACATTGCACACTGTTCACGACTGTGCTGAGAATGAGGCACTAAATCACATTGTTAGAAATGTTCGAAGCACTTCACAAATTCATTAGTTTCTCTGAGGTATGTTGAGTCATATGCATTGATGCACGTGGTTCCATGTCTTAAGCATTGGAGGGGGACTTTTGGGATGGGGCCACAGTACTGACATCACATAGGGCTAAACGTCGGGTGGTGTTGCTACGTTGTTGCAACAGCAATAGGGAGTGCTGGAGCGTCTGCAGTACGCTGTTGAGATTGAAGTCAGACCCACGCATATGATCACCGCAGTACGGTAGGAAGACACAGTGATAGGCCCTCCTCAGGTCGATTAATTGTCTCTGATGTCTACTTGTTGGGATACATCACTAGTCTAGGTCTCTTCTCTCGCTGGACAGTACTTTACGTTTCCCAATATTGCAGTTCGACGAGGGATGATGGCACGTGGAGTGACTCCACAAGTGTGTGACGTCATCCATACAGGATCGAACTAGAAGCGACGATTGCCAAAACTGCTCTCTAATAGAGAGGAGAAGTTAGAAATGAGACCATACATTTGTTAGTGTGGCACGATACTGCTTTGTGTATGCAGATCGGCCAATGCTAGTGAGTTATAAAAACCCAAACAGGTGAGTATATAGCGTCCTTTTCTGTCCTGAGGCACATGAGACGCCGGTTATGACACCATATGTGATCTTCTTCGTGTACTCACGACAACGTGGTCTGCCGCAGGGAATCCCTCCAAACGGCTGCCGCGTCCGGAGAGCTAGTTGGCTGTCGCGTGTGGGTCGCGTGTCAGTGTCAACGACCAGCCTCACTTTCACTTGTGGCCCGGCGAGGGCTGTCTGCCGCCAAATCCCTCAGGTATAGAGCCCGGTGACTGTCAGCTTGTAGGACCGGATGCTCTCGCGCCTTTCACGTCAGGTGGCGCGCTGACGCTCTCTTCTGCAGGTAGCCGATGACCTCTTGTTTTTGCTCCGGCTGGCCTCTGCATTGCCACGATCCCCGTCATCTGCACAATTCTTACAAAAATCTTATGCCTCACTTTTCCCCATGACCTTCTATGTTATAATAAATTTACATAACGATACATTGATGGTCTGTCATTTCAGACACTCTAATTTTAATTTTATAGTTATTTATCTGTAGCTATCTTGGTGTATCCAATCTAGACATGGAAATAATTTATCTTGATATTTGTGTAGAGACCGATCTCAGTATTGTACATGGTGTGTGATAACTGATGCTATGTAATGGATGAACAACTAAATGTGCGGGCCCGCACTAATATTACTATTAATTATATAGACCGACAGTAGACATGCTCAAGAATTAACTACCATTTGCAAACGATCTACATTCTATGTCTTTTAATTAAATTATGTTGTTATGCAGGTCTAAGTTTTACTGTGCTATAAAGAACATGCAACTATGCTACTTTCGCTCGCCCGTCGTCCCTCCATCTCGGGTCTGTGGTTTGGTGACCTGAAAAATAGCATCTTAACAAGCGCGCCAAACACTTGTGGTAGAAAACCGCCACAATATTAAGGATCTAGTTATTGTAAAATCCTAAAGTTTAATTTATCCTAGTATATGGTACTCTCTTATTATTATTATTATTTTTTTTTTTTACCTTATACAACACTCTTACATAATTACTGTTACGCTGAGATATCTCGCTGCTCGCCGCTATTGACGACAGTGATGTGCGCGCCGTACGACATGGCCTCCGAGTTCTCACTACGCCTCACTGAAACTCCAGAGACTGGGTTAGCCATGGCTATACAAGACAATAAATTTATAGTTGAACTTAATTTTGTATGTGATGCAGTCTTAGCAATGAAAGCGCACCTTTCCAGAGGCAATGTAATTTGACCCAGCCAAGTCTGGTTCCTGTTGAGGATTCAGTCGCCCACCACACGCCAGCTACACAGTATGTCACGAATATCCTAGTATGAGTCACTGGTTATTCATCTGTGACAGTCGCAAGCAGCATGCTAAATCCCCAACCAGCACATTGGCATGGCAGGCTTTATGCCCGCATTTCTACCGTCTAGGGCACCATTGGAGTCAAACGCTCACAGGTTCACCCCGACTTGCAAGACAACGATGCTGGCGCAGCTCTGCAAAAACTATACTGCCAATATTCATCCTCGAAATCACGCAATATACCACAATCTTGCAGTGCACTGACGCGTGCCTGCAAGCATTGGTATGAACGTCTCACGAACTGGCTGTGGCCGCTATGGAGCGTATCACGACTTCTCAGAACGCTTCTAAGAGCACGTTCTTGTATGCGCCCGTTTGTGCGACGTCTCGTCACTCATCTTTATCCCTTAACATGGACACCAGATAGGAAAGGACAAAAACATTGCTCATGGAAAGGTAGTGTCTCTTATTGCAACGACAGAGGAGATCCCGAACATAGACAAAAATTAACAGCAGTACATTCTTATGCGAGAAAACGCAGCGTGTTATTACTTTAATTAACAATCTTAATCTATTAATGCGACGAGTATTGTTCCCCGAAGAAAAGTTCATATCTTTGCCTATTCTACTATGTACACCACTTACACTACTACTATATCAAGGTTCATGTATTTGTCCATTCTACTATGTACACCACTTACACTACTACTATTCCACGAACTCCTTTATGTGAGAGATGTGGTGGAGTCCTATGGACTTCTTTCCTTTCAGCGTCTCCAATTCATAAGCATTGTGATGAGCTGCTCTCCTTATACGGTACGGGCCGTTGTAAACAGAATAGAATTTTTGGCATTTCATTTTTTGTTTGTTCGAAAGTCGGAAAGACTTAACGAGCACCTTTTGTCCAATTTGGAAGTGTCGTAGACGAGCTCCCCTGTCTGCACGTCTCTTCCTGACCTCTGCTGCAGCCCGTATCCTCTTGAGAGCCAAATCCACTATGGCTTGGTGCTGCGTTCGCGATCTTGGTGGGAAGTTTACGACCTTGGTTATCAAGTCCTTAGGAATCCGGTTTTTCAGTACTGTAATGGGTGCCAATTTTGTTATCCCATGGGGTGCCTCATTGATCACCTCCTGGAAGTCTTTAAGGAAAACGTCCCATGTCGTGTGCTGTTTGTTACAGTACAACCGGCACAAGTTTCCGAGTTCTTTAATAACCCGTTCTGCAGCATTCGAGCTCGGATGGTGCGAAGATATAAAAATGGGATCAATTTTACATCGACGCAACGTCTCCTTCCAAGTTTTTGACTTAAACTGTGGCCCGTTATCAGAAATAATTTTACTCACATGACCAACCTGTTGTAGGAAATCCCGGATTAGGGCTCGTGATACAGTTCGTCCTGTCGCCCTCTTCAGTGGCGTAAAGGTAACGTATTTGGACGTTAGTTCAACGAACACTAATACGTAAGTATATCCTCTTCTTGTTCTTGGCAAAGGTCCCATCAAATCTGTTGCTGCTAATTGTCTTAATTTTGTCGGTACGATTGGGTATAATGGTGCCTGCATGCTCACAGTAGTGTGCTTAGCCTTTTGGCAGTCTTTACACACCGACAGTACCCTCCGTATTCGACGCTCCATGTTTCGAAAGTAACACATGGTCCTTAGCTTGAGATTGCACTTGCGTGGTCCGAAGTGTCCATAGCTGAGGTGAGTATGACATATAACCTTGTTTATTAGGTGTTCAGGGATGCATACCCCCCATTCAGTGTCATTGGCATAATTTCGGTGGAAAATTATGCCTTTCCGCAAGAGGTAGAACTGCCTGATGGTGGCGTGTCTTCTGTCTATCCATTTCTGTTTCAATAACACTAGGGCAGGGTCCTTGTCTTGCTCCTTCTTGATGTCCTGCATACTACAGGTAATAAAATTTTCAAAGGCTACTTTCTGCATATAAAAAAGGCAGTAGTGATTTTCCTCCAGATCTTCTTCCATGTTGTGCTCAAATCCGATCGGTGACCGTGACAAGGCGTCTGCAATAATGTTCTGACTGCCGGGAATATATTCTATCGAAAAGTTGTACTGCTGCAGATATGATGCCCACCTAATGAGCCGCCTGTGATTAAGCTTTGCAGTCATCAAGAACTCGAGTGCCTTGTGGTCTGTGTAGACCCTCGTCTTGCGACCAAACAGAAGGTATCTGAATTTTTCAAACGCCCATACAATAGCCAGCGCCTCTAACTCGGTTACTGAGTAATTCCTCTCACTCTTGGCTAGTACTCTGCTACCAAACGCAATTGTCTTCCACACCCTGTTTCCTTCATGTACATAGTCTTGGAACACCATGACACCCAGACCTGAGTATGAACTGTCCGTTACTATGCAAAGCTCTTCTGCTAAGTTAGGGTGTGATAGGATGGGTGCTTGTAATAATGCGAATTTTAATGCTTTCCATTCGGATTCGGCCGCCTCATCCCATTCCCAAGGAATCTTCTTTCCTGTAAGTTGATGCAACCTAGGACTGCTCTGAGTTTTGACATGTATAAAGCGGTTGTAAAAATTTATGATCCCCAAGAAGCCCCTTAACTGCTTCTTTGTCGTAGGAATGGGAAACTTTTCAATCGCTTCGATCTTTTCGGGATTTGGCGCAATGCCCTCACCCGTGATGATATGTCCTAGAAATTTGACAGAGGACGTCCCAAAATTCGATTTTTCGATATTGATAGTCACTCCGTATTCCTTGAATGTCGCAAGGAGTTCACCGAGGACCGCATTGTGCTCTCCCCAAGATTTCTCCGCGATCAGCAAATCGTCCACATAGCTGGTGACATGACGTTTCAAATTATCGCTTAGTATGCCGTCCAGTCCCCGAATGAATGCGGCAGACGAAATGTTCAAACCAAATGGGAGACGACGAAACCGGTAACATCTTCCAAATGCTAAAAAGGCTGTGTACTGTCTGCAATTTGGATGGAGCTCGATCTGCCAGAAACTCGATTTTAGATCAACTGATGAGAAGATTGATATTCCATGGAAATTTTGTAAGAGTTCCTCCAATCGTTCCGGTCTGTCTGTTTCGGGTTCTATTATGGTATTAATTTGTCGCGAGTCCAAGACTGAACGAATACTACCATCTGCCTTCTCGACTACTCTTAACGGGTTATTATAGGCTGAAGCCGTAGGTTCTATTATTCCTTCACTCAGCATTCGCGCAATTTCAGCTGCTACTTTCTGTCGATATGCCAAGGGGATTGGATAGGGTGGCACACGAAACTGGTTGTGCGGACGCACACGAAATTCATATTGGAAGTTCTTTATTGATCCTGTCTTGGGAAGGAAGACCTCCGCATGTTCTACTAGTAATTTATGAAGTTCTTTGCGGTGGTCGCACCTTATATTCTTTATTGCTTCCACTTTTTCTCCTATTTTCTCCTTTATTTCTCCCATTATTCCGACTGCATTCTCATCCGTGTCCTCTCCCCTACCCGCAACGTCGACCTGTTCTTCCTTTCTGTCTTTCAGACACGCATAGTTTATCTGTACACAGTTAGACGGTAGTTGAGCTGGGATCAGCTGGTCGTCGAACTTAATGTGGACGGGATTCCCTTTCCTCAAAACCACTTTATCTCGTCCTAGATCAACTATCGCTTCATGTTCATTTAGGAAGTCCGTTCCTATTATCATGTCGATCGCCAGATTTGGCACGATCCAGAAGTTAGACTCTATTTTGTGTCCTTGGCAGGAGAATTCCAGTCTTGTTTGTTGGGTGACCTCCGTACATTTACCCGCTAATGCCCCTTTTATTTTGGTTTTCTTAACCGATAGGACAGGCCAGTCCATCTCCTGAGAGCACCTCTTGTATGCTGCCTCAGATATTGCTGTTATGTAGCTTCCACTATCTATTATCGCATTCATACTCTTTTCAGCTATTGCTACTGTGATAAGAGGCTGCCGATCTTGTCGAGGAGTTGCTTTATGTTCCTCGAGCAGGATTTCTGATAAATCTTCGTAATGTATCATCCGTAGTTGGCCAGGTCCGAGATTACGTGCGAAATTCCGGCGGCCTGTGTTCGCACTAGTCTGGCGTCAATCCCTTGTTAAGCTCCCCCTCCTCTGACGTGCATTAGGATTTGCGGGTCTAGTTTCAATCTCCTGGTTCCACTGTTGTCCTTGGTTTCGCTCTCTCCAATTACGGTCGCTTTGCCGTTCGTTATTCCTCCTATCCCAGATTCCTTGTCTAGATTGACCCCGCTCCCTGACGTTCTGGTTTCCGTGTCTTTGGTTTCCATAACCTTGAATAGCGTAACCTTGACTTCCGTAACCCTGGTTTCCTATCTGACCAGTGCGATTATGCGATCTGTTGTCGTCTTCCCTTCCTGGCCCGTGGTATTTGTTACTTTGCCCCTTCTTCCTGTCCTTTGCGTCTTGTTTATCAAAGACTACTTCGAGTTCGCGCAATAGACTCTTGAATGCTTCTATGTCAGATCCACACTTGCGGACAAGTGTCTGTTGGTACCTAACTGGCAATTTGGAAAAGCAAAATTTAATGATTTCTCCGTTGCTATATGGACTATCTAAAAATTGATTCTTCTTGAGTAACTCATCAAGAAATTTGGTTGCGCTCCTATACCCGGACACTTCCAGTTCAGGACAAAATATTATTTCCTCTTTAATCCTGTCCTGCGTTTCCTTTGACCAGTAGGTCCGCAGGAATGCACCAACAAATTCCTGATAAGTCCGACACGTCACTGCTACACCCCGCATCTTTTCCGCGGCTTGGCCTTCGATGTGTCCACACATGAATTCTAATTTTGCCTGGGTTGGCCATGATGCCGGTAATGAATTTGTAAACTGCATCACCCAGCTCTTCGGATGCATCGACCCTCCATTTTCTTTGAACTTCTGGAATTTAAGTATCGACAGGAAATGATTCTGATCAAAATCCTGTCTGATCCTCGCACTGGTGTTGTCACTCGTTTCCGATACTTGCACGTCTGCTGAGTGTCCTGTTCTATCTTGGTGATAACTGTGATGTGCTACCTCTGTATCACAGTGGAAGTGGCACTCAGAATTCACAAGTGGGCTACAATTATTGGAGCTATTACTCGCTGTTTCTGCGTGTGCATTGTTAGTTCCGCACTCGGTCATTGGGCTAGAGCACGGCGGGCTTTTCCTCGGAGACACAATTCTGTGTACTCCATCATTGGTATCCGAACGCGCAGTGCTCGTGTGCCCGTTTTGCTCTAGTTTTGCTATCCGACTCTCTACTTCTTCCATTCGTTTCGTGTTGTTCGCAACCGCGATATTACCCTGAGTTTTTAAGAACGCTAGGGATTTTGAGTGGGATTGTGTTGTACGTCGCAAGCGCCCTGCGAGTTTAGAAGTTGCTTCCGCGACTTTCATTGCCCCTATTGCTGCCGTTTTGGCCAGGCCTGCTACTTTTTGTGCAGCCATTGACATTTGTTTTACTTCTCCACATTCTTTCTTTATTGTTAGTAATTCCCCACGAATTTCCCCTATATGCGAAATTATTGCCTCAGTGTCCTTCTTACGCTGTTCGTCAGCTTCTTCCTTCTCCTTCTTACGTTGTTTCTCCTCTTCTTCCTTCTCCCTCTTACGCTGTTCGTCAGCTTCTTCCTTCTCCTTCTTACGTTGTTTCTCCTCTTCTTCCTTCTCCCTCTTACGCTGTTCGTCAGCTTCTTCCTTCTCCCTCTTACGTTGTTTCTCATCTTCTTCCTTCTCCTTCTTACGTTGTTTCTCATCTTCTTCCTTCTCCTTCTTACGTTGTTCGTCAGCTTCTTCTTTCATTGATCGTAGGAAGCTCAGAATAGGGTTAATGTCATCATTTTGATCCTCGTCACACATGGGTGATGTAACTCTGGACACCTGGGCGCTAGAGCTCTGACGTGGCCGAGCTGGCCCCTGTCTGCTCTCGTTCGTTTGATTATAAACTTCTGCTACCGTCTCGACCTGTGTGACTGTCTCTGTTTCATCCTCTACCTCACTATCATAATCACGGCCGGAACGCTGCTCTAAGATCGCGTCCAAATCACCTTCCTCATCAATGACCCTGGCGTCCTGTCCTGCTAAAAATGTGCCCATCTCATCTCCGAACCTATTCCCGTCGGTAAACTGCCCCTTATCCATTATGCTATCCTCTTTTGTTTTAGCGTCGCTCGATAATAGTCGTGCCTTACTTCTCGTTATCATTCATAAAAAACAAATTTATCTAAAATGCACAATAAAATTAATCTACTCCATATATTTTTACACATAGCCATAAAGTTTCAACAACGTCGCTCCAACGCTGTAATTATACGCACGATTTGTTGTGGTACAGAAACCGCACACAAACCCAACAAAGTGTGATGTGATACGGACACACCATCAAAGGAACACAAAAACAATGACCAAAAAAAATATATACACTGAAAACAAAAACAGTAATCATGCGCCGCTACTTAAAACTAAACGCGGAACTACCAGAAAAAACTTGGGTATTAATCAATAAAAAAAATTAGAGAAAAAAAATTTGAATGTTCGTACTAAGAATACTGTTTGTTAATCAGTGATTCTCAGGAAAGATCCGAGGCTAAGGGTCGCCATATTATGCGAGGTGCCGGGGCTAGCAGTGTATTTAACACTCAATTCTTCTAGAATCTACATATGTACATGATGCTCTAAGCCCCCCCTATTCTAACTCCAACTTTTGCTGTTGCACAAGGATAAAAAAAATACGCAAACTGACTCTAATCAACCCTGCCAGTGGAGTAGAAGAGAGTTTGGCACCTGCAATAATTTGATTTGATAAATAAGTTAGTTAAGCGAAGGTTTCATTAACATAGTGAGGAATGATGTGGTTGCTCTACCTATTAACAGAATGAAAGTTCTGTCCAAAATAACAATATGATTTATTAAGACTAAACACAAAATAATAAACAACACCACATGAAACATTAACAATACATCAAATTGGCTCTAATTGGATACTTAAACAAACGCTGTGAATGTGAAGTTGGCCCTAAACTAGATTGTGAGGATTATGACGAAGTGATATGTGCAGCCAATTCCTAGCAACTCAATTCTTAGAGAAAACACATAGCCAACCCAACAGTAATTGCTGCTACCCAAGACAGAACAAAGTTAGAAAAGACGAACAGGCGCGTTCTGCTGAGCTCTGATTATCACCTAGGAAAATCCCTATCTGCCGGTGCTGCGGACATACATTACCAAACCGACTTCTTGACTCCCAGGACACGATCTGCCGTACCGGAGCCGTTGGCTGGTTGCTTCGACGTGCTCGACCGAAAGGCGAGAGCCAACTACTACCAGAGCACCCGTACAAAACCGAACACAGAACATTCCCGCCCCCACGACAGTGGCCGTGGTTAAACGTTCCAATCAGCAACTCGAAAACAGGCGGAAAATTCCACTCCATTGCCGGAACGCTACCATTCCACCAATGGAGATTCTTGGCGCCAATTTCTGCGCCGATCTTGCTACGTCACAGAGCTATGCCCTGAGCAAGCCAATCACAGTTACTATTTTGCAGAAAGCGCGGGAATTTTCCCGCCACAGCTGCCTGGGTACACAAGTCATTCCCACGCCTCGCTGGTAGCCCGCCAGAAAGTGTTTTCGCTAAGTTTCTGCGAAGTAACGGAACCTCTAGCCCAGCCGCTACTTCTGGCCCTGTGGGTGTGCCTCTTGACAATGTCGGCGTCTGGAAAGCATTCACTCGACCCCCTCACACCTGTCGGCTTATCCTTTCAAAGTCAGACCGAGCCCGCCTGTCACTGGACCACCCGGGTGACGAGAGACGCTGCGTGGGAAGTCCGCGTGTGAAGGAATAGCAACTTTCCACCGCATGCAATTAGAGAGGAGAATCGTAAGATAGAAATATGAGAGGGGGCTCATGCCACCTCTCAACCTCAGCAGTTTGGTCCCATAGCAACTTACTACAAATTTCAATTTCAAGCATTACATTGTGGTATTGCTAGTGTAGTAATCATACGAATATGATAAAGGTGATTAGGACACATACATTGCGACATTTGTAGACAGTCATTCGATAGGGATGAATTGTAGGCGTTATACTTCTGAATTTCTTTGTGCTGTCCTGCAGGGTTGAGAATTTCTTTGTGTACATTGGTGTGTTATTTTTCTCGTTGATAGCTCTCTACCTAGTTAGTAACAGGTGGGGGACTAGACAGCCTTGTAATTAATGGAACAGTGCTGTTGGAATGTGATGGGATCTCGAGACATGTAGCAGGCGTCTGTGATTTTGCGGGGGCCATCTCTTACTTGTCAAAATCAGGTGAATTCAAGTGCTACATGTCAAAGACTGGAGGATTCGTGAAAATATGGCGGGTAAACGATACTCTGACAAAAGGAGAGTTGAGAGCTGAGTTCTCTACCGCTTCTTCTAATTATTGTGGCCAAACTTATTACAACCTCTCACATAGGTCTTCCGAAGCGATTGCAGTGAGAAAATTAGAGGCTAATACGAAGGTTCTTACTGCGAGACCATTAGGAACACAGGTTCCGTCTTTTCTTTTCTCGATAAATAAGAGGCAAAATACTTATGTGAGTTTCGTGTTCCTATAAGTTGATGCAGTGACATCTTAATAGGTAGATTAAATTAACGTCTACATCTATATTCAGACCTCGGAAGCCATCGTACGCTGCATGGCGAAATGTCCGCTGTACCACTGCTAACCATTTCCTTTCCTATTCTACTCATAAATAGTGCAAGATAAAAAATTTGTATATGCCTCCGAATTGGAGCTAATTTCTCGTATCTTACTTTCATGGTTATTACATGCAATGTATGTTGGCGGCAGTAGAATCGTTCTGCAGAGAGCTTCAGATGTCAATTCCCTAAATTTTCTCCATATTGTTCCTCTAAAGAAAGCATCGCGTTCCATTCAGGCAACCTCGCCATGCACCATGCATGGTCACTTTATTTAATTAGCGAGTCAATCTGATATCAAAGATGTGACTCCAGGTGGGTGGAAGCGGGAGCGGGAGTGCCACGAATATGATTCGCGAGTTGGAGCGGTAATTAGATGTTTTCTCGTTGCTGAGAGATCTTTTAACGAAACTTCAATCGCCCACCTACACAGGGAGAGATGGTAATAGTAATGAAATACCTGCACTACTGCCCATTAAAATTGCCACACCAAGAAGAAACGCAGATGATGAACGGGTATTCATTAGACAAATACACTCCTGGAAATGGAAAAAAGAACACATTGACACCGGTGTGTCAGACCCACCATACTTGCTCCGGACACTGCGAGAGGGCTGTACAAGCAATGATCACACGCACGGCACAGCGGACACACCAGGAACCGCGGTGTTGGCCGTCGAATGGCGCTAGCTGCGCAGCATTTGTGCACCGCCGCCGTCAGTGTCAGCGTTTGCCGTGGTATACGGAGCTCCATCGCAGTCTTTAACACTGGTAGCATGCCGCGACAGCGTGGACTTGAACCGTATGTGCAGTTGACGGACTTTGAGCGAGGGCGTATAGCGGGCATGCGGGAGGCCGGGTGGACGTACCGCCGAATTGCTCAACACGTGGGGCGTGAGGTCTCCACAGTACATCGATGTTGTCGCCAGTGGTCGGCGGAAGGTGCACGTGCCCGTCGACCTGGGACCGGACCGCAGCGACGCACGGATGCACGCCAAGACCGTAGGATCCTACGCAGTACCGTAGGGGACCGCACCGCCACTTCCCAGCAAATTAGGGACACTGTTGCTCCTGGGGTATCGGCGAGGACCATTCGCAACCGTCTCCATGAAGCTGGGTTGCGGTCCCGCACACCGTTAGGCCGTCTTCCGCTCACGCCCCAACATCGTGCAGCCCGCCTCCAGTGGTGTCGCGACAGGCGTGAATGGAGGGACGAATGGAGACGTGTCGTCTTCAGCGATGAGAGTCGCTTCTGCCTTGGTGCCAATGATGGTCGTATGCGTGTTTGGCGCCGTGCAGGTGAGCGCCACAATCAGGACTGCATACGACCGAGGCACACAGGGCCAACACCCGGCATCATGGTGTGGGGAGCGATCTCCTACACTGGCCGTACACCACTGGTGATCGTCGAGGGGACACTGAATAGTGCACGGTACATCCAAACCGTCATCGAACCCATCGTTCTACCATTCCTAGACCGGCAAGGGAACTTGCTGTTCCAACAGGACAATGCACGTCCGCATGTATCCCGTGCCACCCAACGTGCTCTAGAAGGTGTAAGTCAACTACCCTGGCCAGCAAGATCTCCGGATCTGTCCCCCATTGAGCATGTTTGGGACTGGATGAAGCGTCGTCTCACGCGGTCTGCACGTCCAGCACGAACGCTGGTCCAACTGAGGCGCCAGGTGGAAATGGCATGGCAAGCCGTTCCACAGGACTACATCCAGCATCTCTACGATCGTCTCCATGGGAGAATAGCAGCCTGCATTGCTGCGAAAGGTGGATATACACTGTACTAGTGCCGACATTGTGCATGCTCTGTTGCCTGTGTCTATGTGCCTGTGGTTCTGTCAGTGTGATCATGTGATGTATCTGACCCCACGAATGTGTCAATAAAGTTTCCCCTTCCTGGGACAATGAATTCACGGTGTTCTTATTTCAATTTCCAGGAGTGTATATTATACTAGAACTGACATGTGATTACATTTTCACGCAATTTGGGTGCATAGATCCTGAGAAATCAGTACCCAGAACAACCACCTCTGGCCGTAATAACGGCCTTGATACGCCTGGGCATTGATTGAAACAGAGCTTGGATGGAGTGTACACGTACAGCTGCCCATGCAGCTTCGACATGATACCACAGTTCATCAAGAGTAGTGAGTGGCGTATTGTGACGAGCCAGTTGCTCGGCCACCATTGACCAGACGTTTTCAATTGGTGAGAGATCTGGAGAATGTGCTGGCCAGAGCAACAGTCGAACATTTTCTGTACCAGAAAGGCCCGTACAGGACCTGCAACATGCGATCGTGCATTATCCTGCTGAAATGTAGGGTTTCGCAGGGATCGAATGAAGGGTAGAGCCACGGGTCGTAACACATCTGAAATGTAACGTCCACTGTTCAAAGTGCCGTCAGTGCGAACAAGAGGTGACCGAGACGTGTTACCAATGGCACCTCATACCATCACTCCAGGTGATATGCCAGTATGGCGATGATGAATACACGCTTTCAGTGTGTGTTCACCGCGATGTCGCCAAACGCGGATGCGACCATGATGATGCTGTAAACAGAACCTGGATTCATCCGAAAAAATGACGTTTTCCCATTCGTGCACCCAGGTTCGTCGTTGAGTACGCCATCGCAGGCGCTCCTGTCTGTGGTGCAGCGTCAAGGCTACTCGCTGCCATGGTCTCCGAGCTGATAGTCCATGCTGCTGCAAACTTCGTCGAACTGTTCGTGCAGATGATTATCTTGCAAACGTCCCCATCTGTTGACTCAGGGATCGAGACGTGGCTGCACGATCCGTTACAGCCATGCGGATAAGATGCCTGTCATCTCGATTGCTAGTGATACGAGGCCGTTGGGATGCAGCACGGCGTTCCGTATTTCCCTCCTGAAGACACCGATTCCATATTCTGCTAACAGTCACTGGATCTCGACCAACGCGAGCAGCAATGTCGCGATACGATAAACCGCAATCGCGATACGCTACAATCCGACCGTTATCAAAGTCGGAAACGTGATGGTACGCATTTCCCCTCCTTACACGAGGCATCACAACAACGTTTCACCAGGCAACGCCGGTCAACTGCAGTTTGTGTATGTGAAATCGGTTGGAAACGTTCCTCATGTCAGCACGTTCTAAGTGTCGCCACCGGTGCCAACCTTGTGTGAATGCTCTGAAAAGCTGATCATTTGCATATCACAGCTTCTTCTTCCTGTCGGTCAAATTCCGCGTCTGTATCACGTCATCTTCGTGGTGTAGCAGTTTTAATGGCCAGTAGTGTCTATTACTGAATTTACAAAGTGATAATCATAACTCCTCTGTACTGCGATTTGGCTGCCTCAAGAATTTTTGTAGATGATGAGACATTTGACAACCTTAAGAGGATTGGACTGCGTGAGAGGTAGATCATGTTCTTAGCATTCCGTCATGAGCCAAAAATGGGTGTAATAGTCTAGTCCTGTGACATAAGATGTAACAGACATGAAGCCGATAAGAACAGAATTTTTTACTGAATGACAGAATACTTAGAGAAAATATTGCCTATACCATACCACTGTACAGGATTTTCACACTAAGAATCAACAAGTAACGGTACTTTAGCTACGTAAAAATGCGTGTATGCTCCAGTTTCTTCTGACTTCGAAAATTACGAGCATAAAAGGAAGGAATCTACATCTGGTGTGAGAAATACGAGGTGTATGGACAACAATATTTCCGTTCAAATGGCTCTGGGCACTATGGGACTTAACATCTGAGGTCATCAGTCCCCTAGAAGTTAGAAATACTTAAACCTAACTAATCTAAGGACATCACACACATCCATGCCCGAGGCTGGATTCAAACCGGCGACCGTAGCGGACGCGCGGTTCGAGACTGAAGCGCCTAGAACCTCTCGGCCACACCGGCCGGCCAATATTCCCATCTCAAACGGGGTAAAGTGATTTTTTTTAAACTAGGGAGTCTATGCGGGGGTGGAATTGCAGTTGGAGCTCTACGACCAAGCTGGAACTGGTTGTGCTGGGAGTTAGCGACGCTGTTCTGCGGCCAGCAGCAGGCATGATTGTGAGAGCTCGGCTGACGAAACCGTAGCTTAGCTTGTTGCGACCAGTTAAGTACAAAGAACTGTTCCGGCCAGTCGGCTGTTCAGGCACACAGCACACGCGGTAGATGGCGCTGGACCAGATTAGAGATGACTAGCCAATTATTCCGTCGTGAGTTGCTAAGTTGAAGTAAGATAATGAACACTACACTCATAAAAAATATCGCACAACTTATTTCCGACGTCACTCTTAGTTAGAAAGGGACTTGCGATTAATAAACAGGTGCAATTGTGAAACTTCCTGGCAGATTAAAATTGTGTGCCGTACCGAGACTCGAATTCGGGACCTTTGCCTTTCGCAGGCAAGTGCTCTACCATCTGAGCTACCCAAGCACGACTCACAATTGTGTTTCATTCTCCAACGCTGTTGCTACTTGAGTCCTGCTGCCGCACCTTTATCGATGTGTCCTCCCCCTCACTTCATATCCACACCCACGATCTCCTCTTCCAAGGGAACACACAATGTCGCCCCATCCTCTTCCCTTCCCCTCCTCCCTTGGTCTCCCTCCCTCGTCCTCCTCTTCCTCCTCTTTAGTTTCCTCCCTCCTCCCCCCTGTCCTTCTCACTTCTTCTTTCCCAGTCCTTGAGCTTCCTCCCCATCTCCTGCCTCTTGGTGTGCCACAGACTCCACCCCTTCCCTCCCTTTCTGTCCCACTCCTCCATCAACCCTCCGTCTCTCTTTCTTCTCTCCCTCCTCTCCGACCTCCCCTCCCTGGCAGGCCCTTCAAATTTTACTGCAGTTACGTTGTCGTATCAGTGCAGTGTATGTTCAGTGTCGTCGTCCAATACTGTGGACGCCATTTTTAATTGTGCTATTCGTGCTGCCAGTGTTTACGTGCTCAGCATATTTTAACTCCCATTTGTTCCCCCTTCTCATGTTTACATTTCATCTTTTATCCCTGTGTTTTATATATGGGATGATCTCCTTTGGTATTTCATGTAATCTCTTGCCTGAAGAGCGGCACATTGTGCGCTGCCAGCCCACCACTGCCCCCATGGCAAATGGAAGTGAAATGACAATAAAGGTGAGCAAAGTAGCATATCTGGCACCTGAATCACTGCAGAGTTAAAGTTGCAACAGATGACTTCGCGAGTATCACCACAATGAGCCTCACTGCAACGACGAATGCCAGATTTTCAACCTCAACCAAGAGTTACTTAAACCCAAATCCCTCACCCTCAAAATCAAAAACTACATACCACACCTAAACATCCAACAGATCATCCCAAGCAAAAACTCTGTCCTACTAAATTCCCTTCCACATTGTCCTCATCTCCAAATTCCTCGCATTACTTTTGGACACAAGGCCTCCTTGATACCTTTCACCACCACACTCAGGGGTAACCAACCTCTGTCTCCCTGCGATCCTCCCACCCTCACAACAGTGGTCACAATTGTTGACCTTGAGGTCACAGATGAGGAAAAGGCGGCTGAAATGACCAACCACCCATATTTATAAGTCTGAAAGCTCTTCAGATCATACAGTCTGGAACCGCGCGACCGCTACAGTCGCAGGTTCGAATCTTGCCTCGGGCATGGATGTGTGTGATGTCCTTAGGTTAGTTAGGTTTAAGTAGTTCTAAGTTCTAGGGGACTGATGACCTTAGAAGTTAAGTCCCATAGTGCTCAGAGCCATTTTTCTTCAGATCAACAAAGACCTTGGGCCCACTCGCCTCATCCGCGTCTTTTCTGAATCTGCCACCAACATAGACCTTCTCCTTAAAGAGGGAGCCCTGATCTACCACCACTGCCACAATGTCGAACCTTCAATATTCCATCCTCAGTCCTACCACTGCCAAAAATGTCTCCATTACTATGACCACCTTAATGTAAATTGTAAAACCCACCTACCTGTGCAGGGAGGAGACCCCCAAGAGGGATCATTGCCGACAAAATTTTATTTAAATAAATTTTCAATGCATAATGTTCGGCCGTAGCCGGCTTGGGCATACTGTGGTGGAAGGTGCTGGCCGGAAGACCATGGTCGGCACATTCCTGCCACGTGCTCCTCGGTCAGACTCAAGTCCCACGGGTTGGTTGCGCTGACGGGGGCACGCTACTAGCAAGGCGCGTTGGCGGAATCAATCCTCCAATCAGAGACTAATCGGGTGATCACGTGGGGACGCGGCCGGGAGCGGCGAGGGCGGCTTGGAAACAGCTCCGCGCTCTCTTAGCTTCTGACCTCGGCCCCGAGTAGTCGCTCCTGTAGTCTCTGCCTCTCTGATGGGCAGACGGCAACCCCTCTTGGGGCTGCTCGGCCCTACGTAGGCACCACTGTACCATCATTACAAGAATAAACTGGGTCCATTCCACTCAATTAATTTTCATTTTACAACGCCCTCCGCTCCTGACTTCTATCCTGACGAACAAATGGTGTCAGAAGTGGGATGCGACCCACCTTACGGTTGTAAAATCAACTCATCAGTTGAGTATGAGTACTATGAAGGGGCCGAGTTTGAGCAATTAAGGGAAACTAGACCGAACGTGGCGAGGCTGCAGCGCGCCATGCACGTGCCAGCCGGTCGCCTGCGTTGCAGAATGTGCGTGGCCGCGCACTAGCGCGCCACAAGCGTGACGCAGTTCGCCGCCGGACGCGAGCCGAGGAGGGTCCGCGATGCAGTCACGCTCGCCGCCGCCGCCGCCGCCGCCGCCGCTGTCCGTAGCTGCCACGGGTCACCGCCTGCGCCAGGGTCCGGGGTGCGGCCCTCGCGCCGCCCCGCCGTCGCAGCTGTCCATGCTGTCGCCCGCCGCCTGCTGCGCCCACGCGTGATCAACGCGCCTGCCGCCGCTCGTCGACACCGCCGCCGTCCGTCGTCTGCACGCCACCGAATAATGTAAGTCGCTAGCGACGCTGCGGTGGTGTAGATGCCCACACTATTGTAACATGCCGATCACCAGGCAGCAATCGGAGGCAGGAGCAGCCGGAGCGGATGAGGATCCCCTCTTGGCGCTGCAGTCCCAGTTAAATCAATTAATTCTGACTAACGCGGAGCTTAAGCAACAGATAGATGATCTTAAAATGGCTTCTCCGCAATCTAATGTTGCTAAGCCAGTGCTAGTGGAAGAACAGCCGAAGCAGGTGATTCCACCACTCACTAGTGCTGAATCACCTGTGGTAGTAGCCACCTCTACTTTGGTGCAGAGCTTCCCAGCAGTAGCGTTTATTCCGGCGTTCGCTGGAAAGCCGCACGAGGATATTCAAACGCTTGTCCAGAATATCCAGGACATCGGAAAGCTTTGCGGTTGGCCAGATGAATTTCTCTTAAACGTGATGAAAATGAAACTCACCGGCGAAGCGCGGAACTACGTGCAGTCGGTCGAGAGCTTGAAAAATGCCCCTACTTTCCAGTCCCTTGCAACAGGGTTGATTGAAAGGTATACAGACAAACGTGGTACTAGTTACTATCGCGACTTGCTTTCCACCCTTAAGCAAAAAACGGGTGAAGATTTAGAAGCATTCGCGGACAGGTTTCGAAGCGTCGCATGCCACACGTACGCACTAAGTGCCAGTTCTGCTCGTAACGAAGTTCTGTTGGAAGAACCAGAATGTCGTGCGATAGACGTGTTTATTCGTGGCATAAACCTTCAAATAGGGGGCGAAATCAAGGTAGCTTCCCCCCGCACCTTACACGAAGCCGTGCGATTAGCACTCTTGAGAGAGGAGGCGAGCCGATTTGTGGCCGTCTCCGCGCGGCAAAGTGAGCCCCGACGTGTCTTTTCGAACGATACTAAGTGTGGGCGCTGTAATAGACAAGGACATGTGGCAGAGCAATGTCGCGTGCCATATTGTCATCAGTGCAGGAACATGGGCCACCAAAGCGTGCATTGTCCAAATAGTAGGCCACAACCGCGTGCAAATTCCAGGCGAAATGCAAACCAACCACAGAACTCGGGAAACGGCCGCGGGGCAGGAAGTGCCACCCCTCCCGGCCCCCGTTAAAAATAGTGACCCCCTAGTTGATAAGGGAATCACGCAGGTGGCAAGCGTGGTTGTCGATGGTGTTAGAGGCCGCAAACCAATACGCGTGCTAATTGACACAGGCGCACAGATCAGCTTGGCATTTTTATCGAAGAGAGATAAAAGAACATTGCAACCCTTGAAGAGTCATGCACCACCCGCAAGGGCACGTACCTTACGTGACGCGGTTGGCTCCCGCGCGGTCCCTCAGCTGTCTGTGTCGTTTCTTCTCTTTTCCGTTTCGCGACATAGTCCAAAGTACCCACTTTCATCTTTCCACTATCAACAGAACAACACATGAAGACTCATGCACCACCCGCAGGGGCACGTACCTTACGTGACGCGGTTGGCTCCCGCGCGGCCCCTTAGCTGTCTGTGTCGTTTCTTCACTTTTCAGTTTCGCGGCACAGTCCATCCTACCCACTTTGATCTGTCAACTTTCAACAGACACAAAACTATTCAGCGCAGACTTTGATCTTCCATGTTGAAGAAGAGTTCATGAGAACAGTGTTCCGTGCACTCTGACGACAGCTAATCAGGCAACATCAGACGCGAATCGCGTCTAGCCCGCAGCTAAACCGCCAGTAAGCGGAAATCTCTGTTCAAAACCTTGAGCCTTCTTTGACACTGCTTTGCCGTTGTATTTTCCGAAAGAATACCGACTATTGAAGTAGTAGCATTTAACTGTATGACGTGTCCCAGGACACTGCGAGATAACCAATGATAGACGGAGTTTTAAGCAACCAGCTGGGCCCGAGGAGGCCAGCACTACGGAGTTACGAAGACGACGAATTTGGTCGCACAGTAAAGTTTTTTTTTATGTGATGGAAGTAGAGTTTGAAGAAGTATGAAGTAGCTATCTTGGAGTCGCAGCATTGTCATGTACACAGTTAAGTAGGCGATAACGTCGTGTCAACGATGCGCCGTGCACTATACCTTCATAAAGGGAAAGTCCTTCAGAAATTACGCTCAACTTAGTCTTTTCTAATTCAATTCCTAACACTTTCCGTTTCCACTGTGGAAATCTCTAAATTCTCGTCGAGTTTTGTTCTTCTCTCATTAGCAACAGCCTTGACATCCAACGACACAATCTACACCCCCACCTGCACAAAACTGGTGTCACTTTTCTTTGTCAATTTTCCTTGATATGTTCAGCAAAAATGTTGATGCATGAGAAACTTCTCATAATGTGAACGTTATTACACGTAGAGGGTCAGCCCAAAGAGGCACTTACTTTGTTTAGCGATATGGAATATGCAGCAAAGTAATATGATATTTGAGTTCTTCATTTTTATATTTCCATGTATATGTAATAATTATGTTTGGGCTAAAATGGATTTCATAGGACCTATGTTACGGGGTTGTGAGTTATCTGTCACTTATAAACCAATTTACTATGGCATAAAGTAATTTTAAAAAGTAGCCGCTGTAACAACGCATCTAACATGATGTCACGAGTAATCCCACTTCTATTTTGTTGGTCATCGATGAATAAACCCTGTCGATTACGCATATCTATTCCCCTTTATTCAGTAATGCTATACCCCTTTTTGTGACATTAATATTCGTCACTTTGAAGCACATAAATACGCTCATCTGGCGCAGGAGCCCAAGAACATGTGGAGAGAGCGTAAAATACAGACAGCGCAGTGAACAGCGTCGGTAAGCTTCATCGTTCTCTCTCGCTCTTACACCTGACGCTTGCTTCCTGCACGTAGCCGCCTCGGCTTCGCTTCTCAGCTGCCGCGTGCAGCCCCGACGCCGCGCTGGCCTTGGAAGCTATCTGCCGCGCGCCTTTCTGACGTAGCCTCCGCGCAGGTCTTTAGCAAACGGTTCCCGTTGGAACACCACTTATAACCTTTCATGCCACCACGCCTTACTTAGTATTCGCACCCCTTTAATTATGCTTTTATACCTGAAAGCTCATTCATGATTCCCTTGTCAGCTAACGTTCAAGTTTTACCTAAAAAATCAAATAATCACATCCTAACGTCAATTGATGATTTGCTAAGACATGAAAAAGGACAAATTTCTTACGTTCGCCTGTTGGCACTTAAATGAATGGTAAACAGCCACAAACTAAACTCAACAATAAAGAGAAAACAAGAACCTATCAGGTATGTGCCCTCCCTTAGTTTTAAGAGTGAAACTGAGATATCAGTTAATGTGGAAAAACTAGCGTAGTGTAGTGAAGTGTTTCCTTAGTAATAACTCCCTTTTCAACTGTGTTTTGAAACGTGTGAATCTCCCCTCATACTCCCTCTGCGCTGAGTTCCAGTGCACGGACCTGGCCACGGCCACGCCCCCTTCCCGCCGACAGCCTGCGCGCTGCCCGCGGAGGACAACACACCACGCCGCCTCGCGTCTGTCGCCCTCGCCGTGACTCATCAGTGGTGATGTGTTTAAATTTTCAATTTATTTTAACAAAAGCAAAAAAAAAGACATTTTTACTTCAACTTAGCAACAAGAACACTTGGCATGTTTACCTAATTCACACTGTTATGTTTTGTTCTAATTTTGTTTTGATATTTTATGATGTTTTGATGTTTTATGATGATTCTTGTATACACACAATATTGTTGACATGTGTAAGCTCCCTTGCGACCCTTAGGAGGTCTCTAGAGTCTCTATACCCTCCCATAGATTAAGACCCCTGCCGTCTTCCGTGAGAGCCAATGTTCACTTTCTCTCGCAAGATAAATTTGTTTACATTCAAATAATAATTGCATTGAGCGAATTCACATACGTTCTCCGCTCTCACGGAAGGGGGAGGAATGTAAAGGATGAGCCAGACAATAAGGGATTTTACTTTATTATATGAGCCTCCAACTAGTAACTTCATTACTCCATTACGGCCAAGCCACGGCCGGCAGTGTTAGCTGCCTGTAAATTCTTTCGTCCCACGGTTTAGTAACAGGAAGTCAGCACCGAGAAAGGGCACCTTGTTCACGCGCCTCTCTCGTGTGCTGACGAGGTAACGCCGTCCCAGGCGTCGCTTAGCAGGCAACGCTCTGGAAAGTTCCATGCCGCCCGCACGGTTTGCTCGGTCCTGACCAATCAGGGTGGAGGAAGCCGCGTGGTGCGTCGAACATACCCGGCCGCCCGTCGCCGGGCCCGCTCTCTTGCATTCTTGCTCACCCGCGAGTCGGATGCGCGTCCTGTAGCACTGAACATCTCCCGCTTCTCCCGGTGCTACGGCACTGTGGACTTAGTTTTGGCAGACGACCACTTTCGGTAGCTTCGCGAACAATGTTCGCCAAATTGTAAGCTCTGGCTCACCCTCACCTCCCTAGGCATATGTAGCCCCTTTTCAACATGCTTTAGCCAATAAATGGCCTTTCTCTAAAAAAAAAAAAAAAAAAAAAAAAAAGGGCTGTTAGTTATATAAACTGATGGTAAGTGCATTATAGTCTGTCATACACGGAGGATAGGGCAGTAATTTGCGGTTTGTTTTTGTAACTACTCGGACGCGCTGCGTGTTGAGACGCTGGAGGCGGCAGCGCACGTGGTGATAAGATACGTCATCGCGCGGAGCGCTGTTACTAAGCAGAAAAGTGCGTGTCATTGAATCAGATGAGGTATCAATTGAAGAGTTAAAAGAAGCACAGCAGGTGGACGTTCAATGTCAAAGATACGCCACCTTCCCAGAATTTGAAGTAATAGACGACCTTTTGTATCGAAGAACTCCACATGGGAATCGTTTGGTAATACCGGAATGCTTGCAGCAACGTATAATACGGCAATGCCATGATACCATCCAAGCATGTCACAGCGGAAAACGCGCTACAAACGCTCGAATTGCGACACGTTATTGGTGGCAATACCGACAACGTGATGTGGACAGGTATGTAAGATCTTGCCTGCCGTGTGCACAACGAGCACAAAATAGGCATCCGCGAGTGCCGCTGCAAACACTTCCTCAGGCATCTTCACCCTTCGAAATTCTTGCTTTAGATTTCCAAGGTCCTTTTCCACAGTCGCAACAAGGTAACAAATACATTTTGTCTGTTATTGATCACTTTTCACGTTATCTAATTTTGGTTCCCCTCCCCGACATGACAGCTGAAACTGTGGCGAGAGAGTTTGTAAATCGTGTGATACTGCCTTTTGGAAGTCCTGATGCCATTTTAACGGATCAAGGAACCAATTTCATGTCTGCTTTATTTGTACAAGTTTGTAAATTATTAAGAATCAAAAAATGGCGTACAACTCCCTTCCATCCTAAAGCTCACGGTCGCGTTGAACGCGTACACCGTACAATTTGTAAAATGTTATCCTATTATGTTGCAAAAACGCACGCTGATTGGGACAGATATGTACCGTATATTTCTTCTGCATACAACACCCGAATACATGAATCCACAGGGTATACCCCTTACGAAGCTGTGTTTGGACGGCCGATGAATTCGCCGTTCGAAATAGACAAACTACCTCAAGGTGTAGAAATAAAGGAAGTAAAAGGTTTAGCCCGCCGGCTAAAAGCGATCTGGTATAAGGTAAAGAGGAATAATATCAAAGCTACTAATAAACTGTTGCACAGGCAGAACAAAAATGCTGTTTTACCGACTTATCAGACAGGTGATTTAGTGTTACTACGAAACCCGGCAATCAAAAAGGGACGAACTAAAAAGTTCTCTCCCCGCTTTGAAGGCCCGTATCGGATTGTACGGTTGACCTCACCAGTCAATGCAGAACTGCAATTAACCGATCGTACGGTGATAGTGCACTTTGACCGCCTGCAACCTTACCACGGTAGGGCTGTGTCACCACAACAGGTCGCAGCCCCCGATCCGCCTGTGTCACCTCCACCTCAAGTAGAACAAAAACGAAATAAAAAACGGAGGAGATTACCTCCACAGGGTTGTAGATACCCTCTGCGGAATCGACACCCTTATGGGTTGAGGTCGCGTGATTAATCACGCCTAGTTAGAGTTTTATGTTATGTTTTATTGCAGATTAGTTTAAGTCATTTTCTCCAGGGACTTGGAAGCAAGACGTGCCTGACCACCACGGAGTTCCCAGCCATTCTCAATTGTCAGCTTCCAGTCCTGTCATGTATTTTTGCTCATTTTTATATGTATGATTATGTTTTATGTTTTGCAAGCAATGCCACGCATTAGACGTCACGCAACTGACTTGCTTCAAATGCAATCATTACACTTGGTGTTGGCAGAACCGCGGCTGCTAACTCCGAATAATATTCTTCAATGTCCTCTATTGCCATCTATTTGGCAAACCAGTACATGTGGAGTATTTTTACTCCGAGCTTTTCTTAATACTTGTTACGTTGACGTCTAGTGTATTGTACTATATGTCCTAGTTCTGTATTTGCTGCAGCTAATCGTAAGTAATCGGAACAGATAAAGCCAGGACTTGAAATGCATACGCCTCGTACGCTTTGTTTACGGGACCAGCTGTTGGCGGGGCAAAACATCAGCTGTCGCCTCCCCTCCTCTTCAGCGCTGTCCCTTCTCCTCGCCAAGAACTGGCCAGCGGCCATCATTCCTTCTCAGCCAGTAACAGCGCTCCGCGCGATGACGTATCTTATCACCACGTGCGCTGCCACCTCCAGCGTCTCAACACGCAGCGCGTCCGAGTAGTTACAAAAACAAACCGCAAATTACTGCCCTATCCTCCGTGTATGACAGACTACAATGCACTTTCCATCAGTTTATATAACTAACAGCCTTTTTTTTTTTTTTAAAAAAAAGAAACTCTTATGCTAGATAATTAGCAATTTCTAATTCATCGTTATTTCTGGTACACGCTAAGCGCGTGATATTTGTCGCTGCAGTAGCGGCCGGTCTCTCGCGGCTACACGCCTTCTCACATAACCGCTGACGTGCCGTTGCCTACTCCGCACCTACGCCTGCGCTGCACGCTCGCTAACAGCTCCAGGCTGGTTTCTTTCATGCAGCCGGAAGCCACGGCAAACAAAATTCGTTCAAACATCCCAATAAATCTTAACATAAATATTAAATAGATGTGATTCATTGTTTAAATTCTTTTCCTCGTTTTGTTTCACATTAGCTGGATAAATCACACGAAGTTCTTAACGATTTACATTATTCTGCATACCTTAGTCTGCCAATCCTGTAAGTGAAATTTCACTACTGCTTTGATTCATTGTGTAAGCTACAAACTACAGCCCTAACCCTCTTACACATCGAACTGCCTTGGACAAGGCCAGATATGGGCAAACCAATGCAATGCCACGGGTTTTTCACGCTACTGACGAGGCACAAACGACCAATCGTCCGGGCTGCCGTATATCGGTGGACGATTGTTCCTTGGTTGCTACGCAGTTATTTTTGCCCTCCCCATTTATTTTACTCTACCACCGTGGTCATTGTTCTATCCTGTTTTCCTTCTTCTGTCGATGAGGAGGCCCCTACAACATGTTAGGTACCCTCTTCCGACAGTACCGGTCTTTTAATCTTACCACCATTTACACCGAGATATTGCTCTCCCTTGTTGCAGTCTTGCCCCACAATATCGGCCGATGATCCATTGTGAGATACGTACTTTGCCTCTAATTAGCCGGTGATGTAAGCACTACGGGAACTGCGCCTAGTTGTCCTTTCAGTTCAATTTGTTATCGTCAGTTTTAAAACTAACACACACGCAGCCTAGCAGCCAGCCCCAGGTGGCCAGTGTTACATGTTAACGTTGAGCGTTCCGACTACTTACAGCATTATTATTATGCATCATTGTGTTTTTATTTTCCTGTCAATATATGTCATTGTGTTTAATTATGTCATTGTGTTTAATTATGTCATTATGCTAGCGCTAGTGATTTATAGTTCATGATTTTCATTTTATGTAGTGTTATGTACTGCGCGCACAAAAAGTGACTCTATTTATGCATGTATGCTATTCTAGCTTCAGAGCTATTTTTATTGCTTGAACAGTCGACATTTCCCTAGTACAGCAGGTCGCTAATAACGCCGCTGATACTTTTATTACATGTATCGCAGGAAACCCATGTGCCTACACTAATTCTTATTAAGTCAGACGGACGCCCTTAGGCCCGCTGAACCACGGTATCGCAGATAGCTCCAATGCACTGCCTACCCCTCAATTATTAGACAGGTTGCCTTAGCACTGTCCGCAGGTTGCCCCATTGCCCTGCAAATTATATAATCATCAATCCAAGTCTGCAGATTGCACTAATGCACTGCTGAACTTAATAGTCGAGTCACTCGCAGGTAGCTCATACGCACCGCGAACTCGTACTTACACGTCACCGAATCCTAGGCTCCTCGGTTGACCACAAAACAATTCATA
Organism: Schistocerca piceifrons; assembly: GCF_021461385.2. Lineage (NCBI taxonomy): Eukaryota > Metazoa > Arthropoda > Insecta > Orthoptera > Acrididae > Schistocerca > Schistocerca piceifrons. The sequence continues at coordinate 831,085,626 of NC_060149.1, read as the reverse complement.
CATCAATTACTGTGAGACAGTTTGCACTCACACTACGCCTTTGGCACTCAACCACAAATGAACTGAGCCCCAGACGCTCTTTTATTACATTTTATACAACGCCACCTTCTTCTAGATGGCAATTCCATTGCAAAATCATCGGATTCTGCCAAAGATTCAGATACCGTTCCCCAGATGGCAGCCTTTTCCGTTGCTGAACGGATTAGTTGCTTTTCACCATCTTCTGACAGTGCAAACTGCACTTTTAATAACAATGTTGTTATATACACACACTGTCGGATTTTACTGACGTAGTCCCTTATGCACTTCGTCAACCGACTAAAAAAAAAAAAAAAAAAACAACTTCCCCTGGCCGATTTCGTATCCGATTCGGAAGTTTATGTTCGGGAAATATTCCCTTTATTTTATTTCTTGTCAATTATTATTACTTCAGTGTCATGTTTTATTGTCATCAATTTATAGTTATGATTAATGTTAGTACACTTTATGGTTATACGCTATTTTTGTGTCATATTCGGTATTCCCTTTTAAGTTTCATTGTTTCTCGACTGGAAGTATCTCTGATAGCACCTATTGGCCTTCAATTCGTATCCGCCATCAGCTACCGTTAGTCACACATTTACACAACACTTCATACGCCCAATAACAGCTAACAACACACTCACACTGTTCATATCCACACTACCTTGGTGTAACTTGTTGATGTTACCAGACCTCTATTGTCATATACTAAGTACATGAACAAGGCTTTTATGGTTTATGCCCTCCGCTCTTCGGAAGGGGAAAGGGAAGTACGTACATATGTACGTCATGTTCAGTAGCAGTTTCTTTTAATCAACAACGTAGTCAATTTACCTGTTGAACACTTAAGTTGTTCTGTTAAAATGGAATCAAACGTCTTTGTGACATCAGCTATTTGTGTATTATTGCTTTGCAATAACCTGTTACTTTTAAGTTGCACTTACAATGTCTTAGTCTCGGACGCAGAGCCACTAACGCTCTCTGACGCTGTTATCTGAGCTCAGCACTCTGCCGGCTCAGCGCTGATAAAGCTGCGCTGCGCCGCCTCCACTGCTTCACACCCAGCCTCTGTATTCACGAGCAACAGACTCGCTCTCGCTAACATTCATTTCCGACTTCAGTACAGTTAATCTCTCTATTGACCACTTCTGTAAGTAAAGATCCTTTGATTATTGAGTTAACTTAAGTTGTCCTACCCTCATTCGGGTTTTCTACAGCTGAAAAACCACTCAATATTATTTCTGAAATTTATGAAGTACTTCACCTGTCTCGCCGTGTCGAGCCTTAGCGGGGTGGGTGCCCCTGCGTAGTGGCCAATGCGTGGGAGGTGCCTAGGCTGTGCAGGTTTACAACGCGATCACAGGAATCCTTCTCATTTTATTTATTAAAAAAAAAAAAAAACTTTCTTCGTACAAAGCTCAAATTAATTGATGACACTTGGCCTACGTCCCATAGCAGGTAGAAAAATTTTTCCAGCGAGTTACACTTAGTCTGCGCTGCGTAGTACTGCCTCCGCGTTCAGCGTCTTATTTGCTGACGCGTGATTGATCAGCGGATACTCGGTGTCGAATTACACCATTGTCTTGCCGCCTTGCTACCCCCACGGCTGCCAAACTGTTGGTTGCCTGCCGTGATTCTACTTCGTGGCCTTCTTCATCAGTAAGCGTGACTGAACGGGTCCATCGTCGCTACTTGCCAGGTAATTACTGCTACAGCGTTGTACCCCCCCCGTCATCTCTGAATTACTCATCAAGTAAGCCAGGAAATTTTTACTTCTAGGGGCACTAATACTTTCTCTCGCAGTCGACCGTTATCAACATTGGAAACTGAAAGCAACCTCCGTTCAAATGGCTGTCAATTTATCATCCGCAATGGGCAGCATGTTAATCTCAATGGTTGTCGTCGTCGCCGTTAAGGCGCCTCCATTTCACGTCTACCCTTCCACACCTGGCGTGCTCTTTGGACGTCGTCACAATCTGGTGCATACTCCACATTATGCTATTGTGTTAGCTGATGTCAACCTAACATTATTAGAAGAGGAAGACCGTGCTTTATATGATACAGCTCAGCAATTGTCAAAATATGAAACCTTCTTGACGCAGACGAAGGAACATGAGTTTCTCCGATCTTTGTGGGAAGTGACTAGAATTATTTCAACCCTTCGAAGTCAATTGAACAGTATTAGGGATGCAGTACCACTGCCTCGTTTCAAACGAGCCTGGTTGCCGTTGGAGGCACATTATTAAAATCTGTCTTTGGGACTCCTGACGAAACAGACGCAAAACGCTGGGATTTGGACACACAGCAAGCGCTTTCGGACACACAAGTTAATCACGAAGTGTTGGTACATCAACAGGTGCGCCTGACACATCTTGAGAATAACCTGTTAGCCACAACTAGACAAATACACGTTGTAGCCGACAGATTAACACGACACTATGGTGCACTTGAACAATCCTTTAACCAAGAGTGGACTCATCTTCGCTCGGGATTACGTAATCTAACTATCACATTGGACATTATGAAGACCACGCAGATTCTTTTATTTAATATACACACAGCACAGTTACACGTGCACATGTTACACTCGGCCATTCAACTCGGACTGCAATTAAAGCTCAGTCCACATCTGTTACCCTCAGAGCCCTTCTTGCACATGCTACACAATGTGTCGTCGCAAATTTTGGCCCCTAAAGAAATGCTTTATGACGTGCGGGAAAGCAACCTCCCCTTTTACTATGCTGCGTTGGAGGTCCGACTTACCCGTAATTCTGACGGTATTCGGATGCGAATGAGGTTGCCAATCACGTGCGCAAATTGCGAATACGAGTGCTATCAAATATACACTTTTCCAGTCTCTTGGGCTACCCTTCATCACCATGTTGTTTGGCAGACTCAAGAATTTTTAATAGTTAGTCGGGATCGACAAACTCACACCACTCTCACTCGCGCTGAACTATCCAGTTGCTTCCATACAACACATCACTTATGCTCCACGCTAATTTTACACACTAACACTACTGAGTGCGAGATGTCACTGTTTTTAGCTGAAACTACTACCCCTCCATGTCCTCGTGTTCTAGTCTCACTTCGTCAACCAATAATTCAGCCTGTTGGCAACAGTTTTCTGTTCGCTGTTCCACAGACTGTCACCGCCACCCTGGTGTGCCACCGTTCAATGTCAGAGACTGAATCGTACCGGATAACACTGAATAATAGTGGCCTAGTGTATAATAGTTCAAGATGTGACGTATACGCTGCTTCTATGAGGATATCAGCTCAATTGCACTCCACCTTTCATGTCACCATTCCCACGTTTACCTTATACCGTCCTGAACTCTTTTAAAATCCATCACCATGAGAAGCTGAAGAATTTACCGAATACCAATGATTCAGATCTACTCCAATCGATCAATCATCTCCTTACCCAGGAACACAACCAAGTTGCTCTTGACCGAGTGGCCTCACATATTGCTGATTGGCACCAAACCAAGCGATTAACCACCGTTGTATTACCCAGCGCTGGTTCGGTAATCATCATTGTAATGATTCTGATTATAGTATCCTGGATACTCTGTAAAAGAGGGTTTTGCAAATGTTTTACTTCCTTCCGAGAAGTAGTACCACCCCCACAACCTGAAGGTGAATATCACGCCTGAAACAACCTGCCAACCTTGGTGCATGCGATCAGGCATGACCCCCCCCCCCCCCCCCCCCTTAGAATTAAGTTGTAGTCTAGGTGTCAGGTCAATGAACTAATTTTGTAATGGATTTGTATTTCTATGTAAAGTCTATGGAATCACAATTTAACTGTCGAGTTTTAACCCTCATGTAAGTCATTTTGTTTTCTCTTTAAATTTTTGTCATTTTGTAATGTTCTCATTCACCCACTTGGGCAATTACCATTGTAATCCTAGATTTAAGAACTCAAAGTAATATTACGGGGAAAAACCCCCTTGTGACTGTTACGCCTGGGAGCATTTTCTCACCCCCACGAGGGTGGAGTGTTTCAGTGTGCTGTGCTCCGGTGCCCCTCATCATCGCCTGGGTACCCACCACCACTGATACCGCCAACACACATTCACAGCATGGCGCCGCCAAACTGCCGGCGCACCAACTTCACAAGTTTGTTATTCAAGAGCCTTCCTTCAGGCCCTTCAGGCCACCTTGTAACATTTGCACATATTGATATCACTATGTTATGGGACCCTTCATAATGATCATATATTTTTTAATTGGAATAATCGATTAGAATAAGATCATTCATTTTCATCCAGAGAGCCTTCTTCGGAAGGGGAAAGGATGTGCAGGGAGGAGACCCCCAAGAGGGATCATTGCCGACAAAATTTTATTTAAATAAATTTTCAATGCATAATGTTCGGCCGTAGCCGGCTTGGGCATACTGTGGTGGAAGATGCTGGCCGGAAGACCATGGTCGGCACATTCCTGCCACGTGCTCCTCGGTCAGACTCAAGTCCCACGGGTTGGTTGCGCTGACGGGGGCACGCTACTAGCAAGGCGCGTTGGCGGAATCAATCCTCCAATCAGAGACTAATCGGGTGATCACGTGGGGACGCGGCCGGGAGCGGCGAGGGCGGCTTGGAAACAGCTCCGCGCTCTCTTAGCTTCTGACCTCGGCCCCGAGTAGTCGCTCCTGTAGTCTCTGCCTCTCTGATGGGCAGACGGCAACCCCTCTTGGGGCTGCTCGGCCCTACGTAGGCACCACTGTACCATCATTACAAGAATAAACTGGGTCCATTCCACTCAATTAATTTTCATTTTACAACGCCCTCCGCTCCTGACTTCTATCCTGACGAACATACCTGTCCATGCTGCAAAGCATCCCATTTTCTTAAACAGTTTCCAAACGTAGCATCCCCTCCTGCCCCAACATCTGCAATGACTCGCACCTCACTTACTCTGTGAAATGGAAAGCTAAGCCACAACCTACCAAACCTGAGCTCACTGTCCCAATTCGTCCCATTGACAACTCTACTCACCCCAACAATTCCCCCCCCCCCCCCCCCTGCCCAATTCTCTCTGCTTGAGATACTATAAAATTCATTACAATTGTCCTCCAAAACATCCATTCATTCCAACATTCACACACTGTCCAATAATTCTCCCTTGCTGCCAGTTCCATCTTCCATCTCAACACCCAAGCTACGTATTCCAACAGCCCAACAGCCAGGTCCATTTCATCTTCACCCATCTTCACAACCTCATCTAAATCTCCTCAGACCTCCTCTGAGTTCATCCACTCAAACCAATCTTATCCCCTATAAATGCACGACAGCACCACAAAATCCTGTACAACACCATCAGCTCTCTCCCTACCAATAAACATCTTTTAATGCACACCCTATTCCAACACAAAGTACATATATTTATCCTTAATGAAACATTCCTCCATCCATATCACGCCATCTGAACATCTCCTTATATCCTTCACCACACAGATAGCCCCTTCCCCTGGCAGAGGTGAAGCTGCAATTGGCCACAACAAGAACATCCCTGCTCAACCACAACCATTGTACAATACTCCCACGAAACACCTTATTTTTACCCCCTTTTTCCAATCCCTAACCATTACTTGTGTCATCATCTACATCCAACCTAATCACACCACCACATATGACTTCCTTACCCACATAGATCATACCTTTTCCATCTACGAGGGTCGTTCCGTAAGTAATGCCCCATATTTCTTAGAACACATTTATTGTTAAGAGTCAGAATTTAGTGACAACATACATCAACAAGCCTTGTCCACGACTGAACAGCAGGGTGGATGAGGCAATGATGTGCAACCCAATTTAACCATGTGTTCGCGTGTTCTCAGACTTGTGTGTGGGCGTGCATTATCGTGTTGGAGCAATATTTCTGCTGGATTCTAGTTCGATCGAACCACATCGGAAACGGTTCCTGAGTTTATTCAAAGTCTTCACGTATGCCTCAGAATTGATGGTTGAGCCTCTTGGCAGCACATCCACGAGAATGACGCCATCACAATCCCAGAAAACTGTCACCACGACTTTTTCGACAGACTGGGTTGTTTTGAATTTCTTCTTTTGTGGTGAATGAGGATGATGCCACTCCATGGACTACCTCTTTGTTTCCGGCGTAAAGTGGTGCGCCCAGCTTTCGTCCCCCTTAACGATGCGTGACAGAGAGGCCTCCCCATCGGTCTCAAAAAGCTCCAACATTTCAGATGAAATGGCCCTTCTTTGAATCTTGTGGTTCGCTGTAAGCATTCGTGGAACCCATCGTGAGCACCTCTTTGAATATCCGAGAGTCTCGATCATTGCAGACGCACTTCCAACGCTGACCGATGACTGTAGAGGCAATTGTCGAGTTGTGATACGCCGCTCGGCACGAATAATCGCATCCGCACGATTCAGCGTTTCTGGTGCAGTGGCTCTGACAGGACGTCCCCAGCGTGGCTGATCATCGAGCTTGTTTCTGCATTTCCTGAGGCTGTAACTTTCTTCACCCACCGCCCACCTGTACTGCTATCAATTGCAGCATCGGCATTCACTGCACACAACCGTTTATGGATGTTCACCACAGTTTCCTTTTCTGCACACAGGAATTCAATAACAGGACGCTGCTTGTAATGTGCGTCGTATGTAGACGCCATTTTGACGCTGTACTACGGCTCTGTCATCTGCCAGAACGGTTCGAAACTTCACCAGAGTACAGATTTGGGGCATTACTTATTGAACGACCCTCGTATATTTCTACTGCAGACCTCTACATCCATAGTACCCGTAGATTTCCTGCAGAACTACAGCGGTGGCGTCAGTTTACCGACTCCCCGCAAGATGAAGTTGTTCCTATCCCACACTACACCCAACCTGAAAGCTGCATCACGCCCAATGCCATCTGGAGTCTCCAAAGCACCTTGGACTCCTCACTGCCGAAGTCCTAGATCTGACTGTAAGTGACCACTTACGTGCACTCTTCACCATCTTCTAAAGCAAACCTCATCCCTGTGCACTCCATTCCAGTCTCTATCCAAGGGCTACGCAAGACTACTTCAACCCCAACTGGAATGCCTACCAGGGATCCATAGACACCCAAACTGGAAGTCAATCCCTGTCCTTCCAGCAACCTGACGATATCCGTCATGCCATACCCTTCCTGCAGAAAACTTTGTCATATGTTATAGTCACCCACATTTCTACCAAGACCATATATCCTCACGCCCCTCCCCCCCACCCACCCCAAAAAAAGCCCTACACCAACTCTGAGAATAATAATAATAATAATAATAATAATAATAATAATAATGGCGTTTGACGAGGACCTCCCGTCGGGTAGACAGCTCGCCTGGTGCAAGTCTTTCGATTTGACGCCACTTTGGCGACTTGCGCGTCGATGGGGATGAAATGATGATGATTAGGACAACACAACACCCAGTCCCTGAGCGGAGAAATATCTCCGACCCAGCCGGGAATCGAACCCGGGCCATTAGGAGTGACAGTCTCTCGCGCTGACCACTCAGCTACCGGGGGCGGACTAACTCTGAGAATGTACTGCACCTTCTAGCAGGATCATGACTGGGACGTAGTCACACGCCACCAACATTTATAGAGACGTGTCAGGAATTTATTAAATGCTAAGAAACGCTGGGATTGGCGGCAGGCATGCACCATACTTACCGTTACACTCCTCTTTAACTCTGCAAAGTGCTGGTAAGCATTCAATAGACCCAATGGCGGTAACCTTATTACCCGCTTCTCCATGATCACCATCCCTTACCTGACAACCTGAGAAAAGCTAACTACACTATGTGGTCAAACGTATCCGGACATCTGGGCCGAAAATGACTGAGAAGTTCGTGTAACCCACCATCGGTAATGCTGGGATTCAATATGATGTCGATCCACCCTTAGTCTTGATGACAGCTTCCACTGTCCCAGGAATATATTCAAGCAACTGCTGGAAGGTTTCTTGGGGAATGGCACGGAGTGCTGCACTGAGGAGAGGTATCGATGTCGGTCGGTGAGGCCTGGTACGAAGTCGGCGTTCCAAAACATCCCAGATGTGTTCTGTAGGATTCAGGTCAGGACTCTGTGCAGGTCAGTGCACTACAGGGATGTTATTGTTGTGTAACCACTCCATCACAGGCCGTGCATTATCAGCAGGTGCTCGATCGTGTTGAAAGATGCAATCGCGTCCCCGAACTGCTCTTCAACTGTAGGAAGAAAGAAGGTGCTTAAAACATCAATGTAGGTAGGCCTATGCTGTGACAGCGCCACGCAAAATAACAAGGAGTGCAAGCCCCGTCCATGAAAAACATCACCACACCACCACCGCCTCCGAATTTTTAATATTGGCTCTACACACGCTGGCAGATGACGTTCATCGGGCGTTCGCCATACCGACACCCTGCCATCGGATCGCCAGATTGTGTACTGTGATTCGTCAATCCACACAACCTTTTTCCACTGTTCAATCGTCCAATGTTCACTCTCCTTACACCAAGTGAGGAGTCGTTTGGCATTTATTGGCGTGATGTGTGGCTTATGAGCAGCCGCTCGACCGTGAAATCCAAGTTTTCTCACCTCTCGTCTAACTGTCATAGTACTTGCAGTGGATCCTGATGCAGTTTGGAATTCTTGTGTGATGGTCTGGATAGATGTCTGCCCATTACACATTACGACCCTCTTCAACTGTAGGCAGTCTCTGTCAATCAACAGACGATGTCGGCCTGTACGCTTTTGTGCTGTAAGTGTCCCTTCACGTTTCCACTTCACTATCACATCGGAAACAGTGGACCTAGGGATGTTTAGGAGTGTGGAAATTTCGCATACAGCCGAATGACACAAGTGTCACCCAGTCACCTGACCACGTTCGAAGTCCGTGAGCTCCGCTGAGCGCCTCATTCTGCTCTCTCACGATGTCTAATGACTACTGAGGTCGCTCATATGGAGTACGTGGCAGCAGATGGCAGCACAATGCACCTCATATGAAAAAAGTATGTTTTTGTGGGTGTCCGGATACTTTTGATCACATAGTGTATTTTACATCCTATCTCTCTGACATCTCTGTTCCTGATGATTATTTACTTTTCTTTAGCATCCGTGAACGTACAAATACCGCTGTCCCAGTCCTGACTCCCAGCTTCCATTACTGGGACAACATACCACAAACATACAAACCAAGCGACATCAAACAGGTGTCCACAAAAAATGCAACACTTCCCCTTGTTACGACTTCGTTACTTATCGACACCTCAAAGAATGTCATCCCCCCCCCCCCCCTTCTTTCTCACCACGCCAAACCCTTTGCACCACTATCATATCTACAGTTTACTATCCTCAAAAACAGAAAACATCCAAAGTCCTACATTTCCTCAAACCCCATAAATCCCTGTTACCTCCTCCTACCAAGCCATCTGCCTCACCTCAGTGTTTTTCACAGTCTTTGAATCCATCCTCTCCCAACACATCCACCATTACTTGAACCAACACCACCATGTACCCGTTAACCAGTGTAGCTTGTGTCCTAATTTCTTCTATGATGACCAGCTTCTGCACCTCACCCATCTCCTATCCCATCTATTCAACTCCTGTAAATCCGCTATTTTTGTCTCCCTCAACCTAGAAAAAGCCTACAACCATGTACAGCATTCCAGTCTCTTGACATATGCACTTCCAGTTAACTATGTCCTCCTTATCGCATCCTTCCTATTTAATAGCCCATTCCTTGCCACCATTAACAATAGCAATTTCCATACGTTACATCCCACTGTAGGAGTGTCCCTCTGCCTTCTTTCTTCTCCTTTATCTTCTCTACACTGCTGATATGCCCAAAACACCCACACCACTCTACCTCCTTCAGTATGCTGACGGCACCCCTTTCCTCGCCCTCTACCCTACAGTCCAGAAATCCCAACGATCCATCAGAAAGAACCTTAATCAGTTTAACTCCTGTCATAACCAATGACACCTCAAAACCTACGCCTCCAAAGTCCAGGCAATAGTTACAGGGCAAACCATCCGCATCTTCCGCCCCCATGACTTGTACCTTTCCATCTACAACCATCTTATTGGAATAACCAACATTGAAAATAACTTGGACTAACCCGCCATCAGCAATTAATGTGGAAACTTCACCTAATAACGATCCAACAGAAAGTCTACAATAAACTAAAGCTACCAAGAGGGTCGAACTCGGGGATTACAACCATCCACTATTCACCACATCTACAAAATCCTGATCGAACCCATCCTCTGCTGTGCAAATGTTGCATGGATCTTCGCCCCACAAAATTACTATAAGTCCCTCCAAATCCTCGAATTCCCCAGAAGTTCGTCTCGCTTTGTTTATCCGTTTACCTTCCCCCACCTGAATCATTTGCCATCTCATCAAATCCCATATCCTCCCCACTCACATTGAACACTTCCACATCTCCTATACTGTTCCCAAACTAAATTCCAGTCACCCCATTGTCTCCCCTCTGATCGCCAACACTGTTACGCTGTCGCACCTTCACAAACACATCCCTCCATCCCTACACCTAACACTCTCCATATCCTATCCCAGTGCAACTTCAACCAACTCCCTCTCCCTGACAGTGAGATCCACCATGATATTTATCCCTCTTACCAGCTTTAGGTCTTCCCCACCCATCTTCCTCCACATCACGGCTCCTTTCCCTCTCCATCCATGCCCATCCCTTTCCTCTTACAACCACTACCCTACCCCCATGGCATACTACTCCTTACCCTCTGTCTTTCCCACTGACCATTTTTCCCACTACCCACCTCAACTCCTACCTCTCATCTCCACAGTTTGTCCTATCTAACAGACCCTCATTTTTGTACCTACACCCTCAACCCTAGGGAACATACTGTCTCTTCCAGCAATACATCTCATTCTAGTACAGATACTTCAGTTTTTACGTGAAAGTGCAATACTTCTGTGTTTTTTTGAGAAGAATTTCACCTTCCAGAGATGTGTTCTTAAAATGTATATATTTCCCTTTTTTAAAATTGTCTTTGATATTTAATTTTAAATAGGAAACAACCATAAATTTTGTTTATGTTTCTCATTGTGAATTTTTTTATTAATTTCCTTGGCTAAAGAGCGGAGACCTGTACTGCTGACAGCCCACCTCCCTCCCATGTGGGGTGAGGGGGTGACATAACAAAAAATGAAAGAAGTAGCAGGGTTGGGACAATGGGTCGCTGTACTAATGTTGTTACGCATCCTTACGCCTCTCCCAGCGGCTATTCACCTGTAGATTGGCAGGAGGCTATTCCCCCTCTCATCAGTGATAGTATGCTGTCCTGTTATTATTACCCATCCTTCCCACGCAGGGCTATTGTCTAGACTGGCTGGAGAAACTGTCTAATGCTAGATTAATAGCGAAAATGTTCTCTCTGGTTCTAGCAGATATTGAGGAGACAGGCTAGACCTACCCTCTAGCTCTAGATCAATGGAAGTCCCCCCTCCATTTTCCCAATCAGAACTTTAACTCAAATTTTTTAATTTCTCACCAGTTGTTGAATTTACCACCAATAGGAAGAGGCGAGTTAGACTGCGCCAGTATTCGGGGTCAGTGACCTTGAATTACGATGTCAGAGTTACACTGTGTCAATATTCCCAAGATGATGAAATAAAGAGAGTACCCTACGCCCTTTCAGACCAGAAATATGCAAATTGCTTTTTTTTATAAATAATGAATATATTATTATTATTACTACTATTATTATTACACTGGTGTCCAAAATTAATGCAAGAAACGGAAATTTTGCAAGATTGCTTTTATTTTGCTATAAAATTTCATTATTTTCATCATGGCAGCGACAACAGCAACCGTTACGAAATTGTCTAGAATGAGAAACAGTCCACAGTTGCACTAAATGTTGTTTATTTTAAACCTTGACCATAGTTTCTGCTATAATAATACACTCCTGGAAATGGAAAAAAGAACACATTGACACCGGTGTGTCAGACCCACCATACTTGCTCCGGACACTGCGAGAGGGCTGTACAAGCAATGATCACACGCACGGCACAGCGGACACACCAGGAACCGCGGTGTTGGCCGTCGAATGGCGCTAGCTGCGCAGCATTTGTGCACCGCCGCCGTCAGTGTCAGCCAGTTTGCCGTGGCATACGGAGCTCCATCGCAGTCTTTAACACTGGTAGCATGCCGCGACAGCGTGGACGTGAACCGTATGTGCAGTTGACGGACTTTGAGCGAGGGCGTATAGTGGGCATGCAGGAGGCCGGGTGGACGTACCGCCGAATTGCTCAACACGTGGGGCGTGAGGTCTCCACAGTACATCGATGTTGTCGCCAGTGGTCGGCGGAAGGTGCACGTGCCCGTCGACCAGGGACCGGACCACAGCGACGCACGGATGCACGCCAAGACCGTAGGATCCTACGCAGTGCCGTAGGGGACCGCACCGCCACTTCCCAGCAAATTAGGGACACTGTTGCTCCTGGGGTATCGGCGAGGACCAGTCGCAACCGTCTCCATGAAGCTGGGCTACGGTCCCGCACACCGTTAGGCCGTCTTCCGCTCACGCCCCAACATCGTGCAGCCCGCCTCCAGTGGTGTCGCGACAGGCGTGAATGGAGGGACGAATGGAGACGTGTCGTCTTCAGCGATGAGAGTCGCTTCTGCCTTGGTGCCAATGATGGTCGTATGCGTGTTTGGCGCCGTGCAGGTGAGCGCCACAATCAGGACTGCATACGACCGAGGCACACAGGGCCAACACCCGGCATCATGGTGTGGGGAGCGATCTCCTACACTGGCCGTACACCACTGGTGATCGTCGAGGGGACACTGAATAGTGCACGGTACATCCAAACCGTCATCGAACCCATCATTCTACCTTTCCTAGACCGGCAAAGGAACTTGCTGTTCCAACAGGACAATGCACGTCCGCATGTATCCTGTGCCACCCAACGTGCTCTAGAAGGTGTAAGTCAACTACCCTGGCCAGCAAGATCTCCGGATCTGCCCCCCATTGAGCATGTTTGAGACTGGATGAAGCGTCGTCTCACGCGGTCTGCACGTCCAGCACGAACGCTGGTCCAACTGAGGCGCCAGGTGGAAATGGCATGGCAAGCCGTTCCACAGGACTACATCCAGCATCTCTACGATCGTCTCCATGGGAGAATAGCAGCCTGCATTGCTGCGAAAGGTGGATATACACTGTACTAGTGCCGACATTGTGCATGCTCTGTTGCCTGTGTCTATGTGCCTGTGGTTCTGTCAGTGTAATCATGTGATGTATCTGACCCCAGGAATGTGTCAATAAAGTTTCCCCTTCCTGGGACAATGAATTCACGGTGTTCTTATTTCAATTTCCAGGAGTGTACAACCTTCTTCAGAAGTCATACACATTAATACATGAAAAATGTCTTAGCCCAGCGTCAAGACCAATAAAATAACTTCAACAGACATAAGCCTGTTTCGAACATAAGTAAAATTACATATGGCAACGTATGTCCTCCGCCACTACCTCTGTTATACTGAGCACACGGTAGTCAGACGTCATGTATTGGTCTTGACGCAACTGCTAGGCTAAGACATTTTTCATTTATTAGTGTGTATGACATCTGAAGAAGGCTATATTATTATAGCAGAAACCATGGTCAAGGTTTAAAAATAAACAAAATTTAGTGCAACTGTGGCCTGTTTTTCATTCGAGACAGTTTGCCATAAAACATTATAAACATATATTAGTATAGTAGAAACCATGTAAATAATAAATGTCGCAATCAACTAAAACATGCATAACGTCACACCAAAATGTTCTTCGTTTTTATCAACTAAACGGATTTCCACACACATTCTGACAATTGGTTAATGTATTCAGTACGGAGTGTGACCACTCTGCCTGCCGAAGTGGCCGTGCGGTTAAAGGCACTCCAGTCTGGAACCGCAAGACCGCTACAGTCGCAGGTTCGAATCCTGCCTCGGGCATAGATGTTTGTGATATCCTTAGGTTAGTTAGGTTTAGCTAGTTCTAAGTTCTAGGGGACTAATGACCTCAGCAGTTGAGTCCCATAGTGCTCAGAGCCATTTGAACCATTTGTGACCACTCTGGCAGAAATACAGGCCTGACAATGATGGGGCATGGTGTGGATGGTGTCATCAATCTTTTGTTGAGGCAATAACTCCCATTCTTCCTGGAGAGCTGCTCACAAGTCTTGGAGAGTTGTTCGTGGATGCTGACGAGATGCAGCCCGTCTCCATAGTGCATCCCAGACATGGTCTGTGGGATTAAAATTGGGAGAGGGAGCAGGCCAAGCTATGCATGCAGCAACTTCGATTCCCAAGAAAACATCAGCGACCTGTGCTCTATGAGGTCGGGCATTATAGTCCATCACTATGAAGTCTGTGCCCACAGCACCTCGCAACAACCCCACGTGAGGTCCCAAGATTTTGTCACGATACCTGACAGTAATTAAACCTTACCGTTTCACCTGTACAATTTCATGAAGATGTGTTCGAGTGGTCAACATGATCCCTACCAACATCATTAGGGATCCTCCTCGATGTCAGTGTCTTTCCACAATGTTTGGTTCCGGAAATCGCGTTCCACGTTCCCTCCAGATGCGAATCTGCTTTGAATCGCTCTCCACACCAAATCGGGACTCATATGTGAAAAGAACATTCGCCCACTGTTTGACAATCCTGGTGGCATGTTGACGCCTCCACTCTAGACGTTCCCTCCCGTGAAGACGTGTCAGGGGTACACATACTGCAGATCTCCGACAATAAAGGCCACTCTGCCGAAGCCTTCTGCACATCGTTTGCCTCGATACAACACGTTCAGTGGATGCTGCGAGGTCAGATGCCAGTTGCTGTGCAGTGCTAAGAAGGCATCGTCCTGCCCTGCCCTGGTGTTTGGGATACAATTTCAGTCTCTATAAACTGCCGCCACATCAAAGAAGCAACAGAACGAGTCACATTAGGCCATCGGGCCACATCTATTTGCGACTCTCCTGCTTCCATTCTTCCTATGGCCCTCCATCGCAAGGAGCCTGGTAGGCGTCTTCTCTGTACCATACTGCACTGTCTGTGACTGTGTACACAGCGATTGTGCATGTGAGACTACCCAGCAAACAAACACTAACCCGTTTGATAGGTGCCCTGACGTCATCGTTGGCGTGGTTGTCTGTTGACCAGAATGCCATCTTGCGTGCAGAACACGATGGTATGGACGTCCTTTGACGGTTTGTATGGCCATATCGTGAGTTAGTTATAGGGGGGACAAAAAGCGGTTCGTTGCTTTAATTTTGGACACCAGTGTATTAATATTATTATTATTATCATCATATCCTCCGTAATACAATGTATTTAGCATTTGAATTTACCGCTAAAATTCAAAATAACCACGAAAAATTGAATTTCCCGCCGATTTTTAATTTTCTACCGATTTTTAATTTCTCGCCTTTCTTCCAGGTGGAGGAGGGAGGGGACAGGGACAACTTAATTTAACAGTTTCATTAATTAGTCAGTTAATTTGATACCAAAATTGTGTCAGAACCTTTTCTTTTACCTTCTAAACTTGAGAGGCAAAGGTCCCAGGTTCGAGTCTTGTGCAGCACACAGGTGTGATCTCCAAGAGTGAAAGGGTGAGAAGATGTGGCGATTTCCCAGAAGGGGATTTCCTCCGATGGGCTGGGGACTTCCCATATGTGGAAGGAATTATTAATTGATTAATTTAATTACTCATTCAATTAATTTGATATCAAAAGCATCCCTGTAACCTCCTTGCCCCACTACTCTAATTATGCTAGCAATCAGACGAATTTCAGAACCTCAACGAATTAACTATATCTCTCCTAGGAAGAACAGGAGAAAGTTTACATTAAAACATGTACGCCAACATCAGACTTTCGTGAATAAATGAACATTTACCGGTGCGCCACGGTTGACAATACAGAGGTTGGCAGTACTTCTACCTTGTGACTCGTGATATCGCTGGTGAGGCAGGTTGTTTATCAGACATTGGCAAGGGGGAGGGAGGGGACTGTTACGGAGCGGTAACCGGAAAGTGCCGGATGTTGATGCTCTAGCGTTAGAACCGCGGTCCGTAGCTGGTCGGACTGGCGGTACTGGAGTTGTGGTTTACCTTTGCGTGTTGTGGCGCCGCTAGTCCAACTGGTAATAAGAAGGAAGGGCGTAAATGTAGACATTGTGGAACTAGCCTTGCTCTTCGCAAGCTCCGAGTAACAATTGTGACATTCTGTGACATTCCGCGAGGAATAGTAGAGAGCTGTAGCGAGTTCACTGGAAAGCCTTCCGGCTGTTTTAAGTTCCGTCAGCGTTGCTTGTGGGAGGTGTTATTTACTAACTAGTTTTGGAAGACTAGGTAATTCATGTTGTTCGACTGTTCTGTAATGTTTGTTATTATCATAACTAGAAAAAGAACTGAACTCTTTTGATAATAACATTTGTCATTTCCGCGTATTAATAATAGCCTGTTCCATGTTACTGTTAATAATGCATCTGAGTTTAAAGTTGCCGTGTTCTAATGATCTACCCCATGTCGGAAGAAGTGCAGCATTACATAGTTCGCAGGCAACGAGGTAAGCTCTATCCGGCATATGTTTCAATACGTGAAAGTATGGTATAGGCCCGTGTATTACGAAGGTTTTGTGCATCTAAAGGCGCTTATGTTCTTGGTTTTTTTTCCGAATCTGGAATTTCATCTCTTGATCGTTGAAGGTTTTAAGCTTTGCCTTTGCCTGGTTTTTAACTCCTGCGTTTTAAGTTATAGTTGTAATGATGTATAATTTTAAGCAGCTAGTTTTCTTAGCAAGCTGTCATTAAAGATTAATGCCCACTTTTCTGCTTGGAATAAAAGTGTAATTGTGTTAAGTGTTAGCATCAGGTTTGTTGTCCTAATTAAATGAACATTTTGTGGAACCCATGTTAGTGGGAAGTTAATCACCATTTACAGCTTGATTCCACTCCGACTAGTGATTGTAATCTTGAACTCAGATTCTCCCATAACTTTATCTGTTTCAGAAAGTTAGTTACACCAGTGTGATGCCGCATTACGTACGGAATCGTAGAGAATTGTGTTTGTCCCCACTGGCTGTACTCCGATATCGAGTCTGTAAAACTAACTATCGCACTAAAGAATTCCGTGTTAAGATATCTGCGTCGGTAATTGTATTTAAGCACATTTATCTATTTCTGGTTTAGCCAGAAACTGTTGCGTGGAAATAATTTATTGTGCATCTTTTTACTCAAGATAAATTTATTTTCTCTTAATATAAATCAGAGCTAAAATTTTTTTGTCTTGAAAGTCACGTTTTTGCTTAGCTTTATGCTTGCTTTTTGTTTTGAACGGCCAGTGTCGGTTGGTCACAGCCAGTGTGCTCCCTGCCGCCGTTGGATAAGCAGCTGCCAGCAGCAAGTCGTATACTCCTAGCTCACTTATTTGTTAAATATTTTAATTCTTAATTTCTTTGCGTGATTTTGGTACTTGCATTGTTTAATTCATAAATTTCGGGCGTATTATAGAACTCGAGAGTTGTAGCATCGTTTTTTAGTACCTAAATAGTGTAAAATCGCGTAGTCTCCTTCCGCCGCCGAGCAGTGCGCAAGTAGCAGCATTACTGCATTTACTAGCCAATCTTGTATTTTAATAACCGTTTAAATTTTGTGTCGAATTGTTTGTGCTCTCTGTAGATTAGTTCAGACGTTCTTTGCACAAGTTTTTAGCATGGGTAGGGACTGCAACTGCTGTGTTCGGATGCAGGCTGAGTTGGCATCCCTTCGCTCCCAGCTTCAGGCAGTGTTGGCTTCAGTCAAACAGCTTGAGGCTGTTGCCAATGGGCATCACTGTGGGGGTCCGGATGGGGGTTTGAAGGGGACGGCCAGCTCGTCCCACGCATCCCCCCGATCGGACTACGACTGTGGCTGCCAGGGATACTGCCCACATTGAGGCTGATCCCTCACCTGTGGTAGAGTGGGAGGTCGTCTCGAGGTGTGGCAGGGGGCGAAAGACATTCTGGAGGGCTGAACGGAAGGCCTCTCTGGTTTGTCTGACGAACCGGTTTAAGGCTCTGTCTCCAGTTGATACTGATCTTCGGCTGGACATGGCTGCTTGTCCTGTTCTAGAGGTTGCCCCCTCAGTCTGCAAGATCCGGGCGGTCGCAGAGGGTGGGCTTACTGGTAGTTAGGAGCTTCAACGTCAGGCGCGTAATGGGGCCCCTTAGGGATATGGCAGCAAGAGAGGGGAAGAAAACCAATGTGCACTCCGTGTGCATACTGGGGGGAGTCATTCCAGATGTGGAAAGGGTCCTTCCGGATGCCATGAAGGGTACAGGGTGCACCCATCTGCAGGTGGTCGCTCATGTCGGCACCAATGATGTGTGTCGCTATGGATCGGAGGAAATCCTCTCTGGCTTCCGGCGACTATCTGATTTGGTGAAGATTGCCAGTCCCGCTAGTGGGATGAAAGCAGAGGCAGAGCTCACCATCTGCAGCATCGTCGACAGGACTGACTGCGGACCTTTGGTACAGAGCAGAGTGGAGGGTCTGAATCAGAGGTTGAGACGGTTCTGCGACCGTGTGGGCTGCAGATTCCTCGACATGCGCCATAGGGTGGTGGGGTTTCGGGTTCCGCTGGATAGGTCAGGAGTCCACTACACGCAGCAAGCGGCTACACGGGTAGCAGGGGTTGTGTGGCGTGAACTGGGCGGTTTTTTAGGTTAGATGGCCTTGGGCAAGTACAGAAAGGGCAACAGCCTCAGCGGGTGCGGGGCAAAGTCAAGACATGCGGGGACCAAGCAGCAATCGGTATTGTAATTGTAAACTGTCGAAGCTGCATTGGTAAAGTACCAGAACTTCAAGCGCTGATAGAAAGCACCGAAGCTGAAATCGTTATAGGTACAGAATGCTGGCTGAAGCCAGAGATAAATTCTGCCGAAATTTTTACAAAGGCACAGACGGTGTTTAGAAAGGATAGATTGCATGCAACCGGTGGTGGCGTGTTTGTCGCTGTTAGTAGTAGTTTATCCTGTAGTGAAGTAGAAGTGGATAGTTCCTGTGAATTATGGGTGGAGGTTACACTCAACAACCGAGCTAGGTTAATAAATGGCTCCTTTTACCGACCTCCCAACTCAGCAGCATTAGTGGCAGAACAACTGAGAGAAAATTTGGAATACAGTTCACATAAATTTTCTCAGCAGGTTATAGTCTTAGGTGGAGATTTCAATTTACCAAATATAGACTGGGACACTCAGATGTTTAGGATGGGTGGTAGGGACAGAGCATCGAGTGACATTATACTGAGTGCACATCCGAAAATTACCTCGAGCAATTAAACAGAGAACCGACTCGTTGAGATAACATCTTGGACCTACTGATAACAAACACACGAACTTTTCGACTCTGTAATTGCAGAACAGGGAATCAGTGATCATAAGGGCGTTGCAGCATCCCTGAATATGGAAGTTAATAGGAATATAAAAAAAGGGAGGAAGGTTTATCTGGGGCTGGGCTGTTTTGAGGGAAGAGACCAAACTGCTAGGTCATCGGTCTCATCGGTTTAGGGAAGGACGGGGAAGGAAGTCGGCCGTGCCCTTTCAAAGGAACCATCCCGGCATTTGCCTGGAGCGATTTAGGGAAATCACGGAAAACCTAAATCAGGATGGCCAGACGCGGGATTAAACCGTCGTCCTCCCGAATGCGAGTCCAGTGTGCTAACCACTGCGCCACCTCGCTCGGTGAAAGGTTTATCTGTTTAGCAAGAGTAATAGAAGGCAGATTTCAGACTACCTAACAGATCAAAACGAAAATTTCTGTTCTGACACTGACAATGTTGAGTGTTTATGGAAAAAGTTGAAGGCAATCGTAAAATGCGTTTTAGACAGGTACGTGCCGAGTAAAACTGTGAGGGACGGGAAAAACCCACCGTGGTTCAACAACAAAGTTAGGAAACTACTGCGAAAGCAAAGAGAGCTTCACTGCAAGTTTAAATGCAACCGAAACCTCTCACACAAACAGAAGCTAAACGATGTCAGTTTCCGTGAGAAGGACTACGCGTGAAGCGTTCAGTGAATTCGAAAGTAAAATTCTATGTACCGACTTGACAGAAAATCCTAGGATGTTCTGGTCTTACGTTAAATCAGTAAGTGGCTCGAAACAGCATATCCAGACACTCCGGGATGATGATGGCATTGAAACAGAGGATGACACGCGTAAAGCTGAAATACTAACACCTTTTTCCAAAGCTGTTTCACAGAGGAAGACCGCATTGCAGTTCCTCTCTAAATCCTCGCACGAACTCAACAGAGGAAAGTCCACTGGACCTGACGGGATACCAATTCGATTCTACAGAGTACGCGAAAGAACTTGCCCTCCTTCTAACAGCCGTGTACCGCAAGTCTCTAGAGGAACGGAAGGTTGCAAAGGATTGGAAAAGAGCACAGGTAGTGCCAGTCTTCAAGAAGGGTCGTCGAGCAGATGCGCAAAACTATAGACCTATATCTCCGACGTCGATCTGTTGTAGAATTTTAGAACATGTTTTTTGCTCGCGTATCATGTCGTTTTTGAAAACCCAGAATCTACTCCGTAGGAATCAACATGGATTCCGGAAACAGCGGTCGGGTGAGACCCAACTCGCTTTATTTGTTCATGAGACCCAGAAAATATTAGATACAGGCCCCCAGGTAGATGCTATTTTCCTTGACTTCCGGAAGGCGTTCGATACAGTTCCGCACTGTTGCCTGATAAACAAAGTAAGAGCATACGGAATATGAGACCAGCTGCGTGGCTGGATTGAAGAGTTTTTAGCAAACAGAACACAGCATGTCGTTCTCAATGGAGAGACGTCTACAGACGTTAAAGTAACCTATGGCGTACCACAGGGGAGTGTTATGGGACCATTGCTTTTCACAATATATATAAATGACGTAGTAGATAGTGTCGGAAGTTCCATGCGGCTTTTCGCGGTTGATGCTGTAGTATACAGAGAAGTTGCAGCATTAGAATATTGTAGCGAAATGCAGGAAGTTCTGCAGCGGATAGGCACTTGGTGCAGGGAGTGGCAATTGACCCTTAACATAGACAAATGTAATGTATTGCGAATACATAGAAAGAAGGATCCTTTATTGTATGATTATATGATAGCGGAACAAACACTGGTAGCAGTTACTTCTGTAAAATATCTGGGAGTATGCGCTCGGAACGATTTGAAGTGGAATGATAATATAAAATTAATTCTTGGTAAGGCGGGTACCAGATTGAGATACATTGGGAGAGTCCTTAGAAAATGTAGTCCATCAACAAAGGAGGGCCGGCCAGGGTGGCCGAGCGGTTCTAGGCGCTACAGTCTGGAACCACGCGACCGCTACGGTCGCAGGTTCGAATCCTGCCTCAGGCATGGATGTGTGTGATGTCCTTAGGTTAGTTAGGTTCAAGTAGTTCTAAGTTATAGGGGACTGATGACCTCAGAAGTTAAGTCGCATAGTGTTCAGAGCCATTTGAACCATTTGAACAAAGGAGGTGGCTTACAAAACACTCGTTCGACCTATACTTGAGTATTGCTCATCAGTGTGGGATCGGTATCAGATAGGGTTGACGGAGGAGATAGAGAAGATCCAAAGAAGAGCAGCGCGTTTCGTCACAGGGTTATTTGGTAACCGTGATAGCGTTACGGAGATGGTTAGCAAACTCAAGTGGCAGACTGCAAGAGAGGCGCACTGCATCGCGGTGTAGCTTGCTGTCCAGGTTTCGAGAGGGTGCGTTTCTGGATGAGGTATCGAATATATTGCTACCCCCTACTTATACCTCCCGAGGAGATCACGAATGTAAAATGAGAGATTCGTGCGCGCACGGAGGCTTTAAGACAGTCGTTCTTCTCGCGAACCATACGCGAGGGGAACAGAAAAGGGAGGTAATGAGTGGCACGTAAAGTGCCCTCCGCCACACACCGTTGGGTGGCTTGCGGAGTATAAATGTAGATGTAGATGTAGACCGAGTCCTGGAAGCTGATAGCCGGAAATTTATGTCAATGTTAAATTTGATAATTATTTTAATAAATGCTTGAAAGGTGGCTACACTGAGTCACAGCGCCAGAGATTGCGCCAAAGATTATTATTCCGCCGCCTCCAGTGGGAGCAGTAGTAGTTCAGAGGATGTCGAGAGTAGTCGTTGTTCTGTTGGGCGAGAGAGTAGACGATCTGAGTGTTGGCTGAAATGTTGTACTGTTCGGTTGGTGTGATGTATAGATAGAAGATGCAACTGTCAGGATATATTTGAGAAAGGAAATGGGCTTTTGATTTATGATGCTGGTGTAATGGAATGTTTTCGTCAGTATATAATGAGGTAAAAAGGTATCACAGTTTTCTTTAATAACAATCCCTCTTGCTCACTGGTGCAGTCAATAAAGCATCTGACTCGTGTTGATTTGTTAGACTTGTAATTCTGGTTTCTATGTGCAATTATAGTATTTGTGGTTTTTCAATTAGTTCATTGTAAATGGTGTTTAAAATATGTTGTCCTATTGAGAAAGAACCGAGCCAGATACATGTACGTTGAGTCACACTACCGCATACAGAACAGCTACACTTGTTTTGTTGTTTCGTAGCTTTTATAGTTGCAGGGGACTTAATCAATTGTGTTAATGGAAATTTCTTGTCATTCTTTATTTTTATTATTTGCAGTCAGATTGCGTGTTCATAATAGTCAGGGGCCACCGGTTACGAGACTTCGTAACCGGTCACACAGCTAGTAAAATTAATGCATTTATTCATTAATATTAGTCTTTTCTTTTTAATTAAGCCCCCTTGCATGCTTTGGTAAAGGTGTAACCCTAAACACACAGGCATAACGTGGAAAAAAACTATTTGAAATATTTTCGTGTTTAGACGACTTTGTTTATGGTAATAAGTCTGATTTTGGTTTGGTTAAGCATATCATAATCGATAATTTTGTTTGTTCAAAGATAATAATTATCAGACCTATTCTCTGCCACAACTAACAGTGATTAGTTATTCTGGATTCAGCATAAAATGGCTCTGAGCACTATGGGACTTAACTACTGAGGTCATCAGTCCCCTAGAACTTAGAACTACTTAAATCTAATTAACCTAAGGACATCACACACATCCATGCCCGGGGCAGGATTCGAACCTGCGACCGTAGCGGTCGCGTGGTTCCAGACTGTAGCGCCTAGAACCGCTCGGCCACCGCGGCCGGCGGATTCAGAATCCTCCTGCCTTAAGGATGGAATATGTGAAACAAATCTCACAAAAATCTCAAGAAGAATTTGCAGATATCGTTTGTGACTCAAATGACAAACTTCTATTTTCAATCAAATAAAGTTTTTAACTCCTGTTAAGGCTGATTTCCGATACTGTCGAGTTAGCAAGGACAGTTTTTCTGCTGATGCCTGGAAGTTAACACTGATTGCTACCAGCAGTGACAAACATTACGCTGCGTTTCGAGTAGTTGTCAGACAAAATCGTAACATCCAACGGATTAAAAGAAAATTTGTCTTTTTTTCCACCTTCAGTAAAATATCCTTCTTTAAATTCAAATTCTATATGCGTAATTAATAGCGTATTGCTTGTTCATACACACTTCTGGTGTTCCAGTGCACCACTTTAATCAGAGATACTGAACCATATGTCTATCTTGTTCTATTATTTTCCTCGATTGTTGCTCTTGCGAAAGAATATACCTGATGAAGGTGAAGCAAAGAGCGGCTGTTGTATTACTGTTTATGCAGAAAAATACACGCAGAACCAAGTATATTATTTTTTGTGTACGCCATTAATACGAATTTCGTTGGTAACAGTGAGCGGGGGATGCGAAGAATTGCTCCTGCACGCAAGCAATTGCAAACGAAAACGTTTGAGAAGTCCAGTCTGAGAAAACGTCTCAAGCACAATGAGTAGGATTCACTTAGATGTAGTGTAAATTAGTGTAGTGTGACTGAAAGAAAGTATTTCCGGTCAGGTAAAAAAGGACACGTAAATAGGAATGCAAGTGAACTACTGCGAACAGCATAGCGAACACATCATCTTAGCTAAGACACACACAGAATCGCGACGCTAGAAGACTAGTATAGTTCTGGTGCACACCCTTCCGCAAACCTTGTGTCCATAATTTGGGTTCTTGAGTCTGAAATCAAGTGAAGGTCATTTTGATAATATGGATTTATACATCGGTTGATTAATTGTTGGTTAATAATCTTTTATCAAGTGATAGATTAATAGTATGTCTGGTAATTCGCTCCTCCACTCCCCCTTCCCATAATATTACTACGTCTACGCGGACATGAGTGTTAACAGCCCCCAATGCAGTGTTTTGCAGGAGCGGGGTCTGCATGAGTCGTGAGTCATGAATATGATTATCTTCCCTATATCCTTGGTGTAAGGTGTATTCATGGAGCACAATGCATGACGTTGTTCACTTTTGTATTTATAGTAAAAATATCCATTAAAATGTCTTAAGAGTAAGTGGAAGGCGCGATGTTCATTGTTGCACTTGCGCAGATGCACATGACAGCATGATGTGTGCTATCAGCTATAATGCTTGCATAGAAGTTTTTTTTTTCTTCCCCCTCTCTCTCTTTGCCTCATATAATTTGGGTGTGGTTGTGGGTGTAGGTGTGGGTGGGTATGTGTGTGCGTTTGTGTGTGTAGGGTGAATAACCTAAAACGTGCACCGCAGGTACTGCGGAAATGGAAAGTGCTACTGATGTGCGACTATCACAGAATGAATTGGTAATCAGGGGCTCGTACCCTAAGTCAGCCGAGCGGTTCTAGGCGCGTGAGTCTGGAACCGCGCGACCGCTACGGTCGCAGGTTCGGATCCTGCCTCGGGCATGGATGTGTGTGATGTCGTTAGGTTAGTTAGGTTTAAGTAGTTATAGGTC
The DNA here is from genome assembly GCF_021461385.2 of Schistocerca piceifrons. Classification (NCBI taxonomy): domain Eukaryota; kingdom Metazoa; phylum Arthropoda; class Insecta; order Orthoptera; family Acrididae; genus Schistocerca; species Schistocerca piceifrons. The sequence continues at coordinate 831,060,724 of NC_060149.1, read as the reverse complement.
TAGGGGACTGATGATCTCAGATGTTAAGTCCCATGGTGCTTAGAGCCATTTGAACCATTTGAATTTTTGTCAGTCAAGCAACGGTTTGTAATAATACTTAGAAACTGTATTTCTTGTGCAAACATTTCAAATGACATTAAAAAACTAAAAGTGGGGTAAATTAGAATGCTAGTGATGTTTGTTACAGGATTGTACTGACAGTTGTTTACGAGAGATCGTATTTTGTAAAGTTCAAATATGCAAATGGCTCTGAGCACTACGGAACTCAACTGCTGTGGTCATCAGTCCCCTAGAACTTAGAACTACTTCAACCTAACTAACCTAAGGATATCACATACACCCATGCCCGAGGCAGGATTCGAACCTGCGACTTTAGCAACAGCGCGGCTCCGGACTGGAGCGCCTAGAACCGCGCGGCTACCGCGGCCGGCTTGTAAAGTTCCCACGCCGACATTTGTACAACACTTGTGGAAGCACACAATGAAGAAAAACAAAAGTGCAGATGCTGCTTATGTGGATTATGACCTGTAACGAGACAACTGACCATCACAGGTTTTGTTAAAAATGATCATTGGTAGCAACAATACACTCTCCCAATCTGGAATGGAACGACTGCTGCACACCTCCTAGCATTTCAGCGGAGATGTCCGAGCAGGCAGCAGGCGTCATCGGATGTAGCTGGTATGTTCCTGTAGACAGCGTCTTCCAGCTTTCCTCATAGAAAAATGTCTACATTCGTCAAATCGGGGGAATGGGCCAGCCAAGGTATAGGTTTTCTGTTTCCGATCCAACGATACGGAAACAATTCCTGAAGTCATGCCGTAGTACTTCATGCAGTGTGGGCTGTACATCCATCATGTTGGCACCACAGGTTCCTCCTAGTCTCCAGAAGAATGTCTTCTAGTATCCGTGGAAGATGGTCTGTTTGGAGGCTGCGATACCTGTGCACATTCAGTGTAATGTCTACGAAAAATTGGGCCTATGAGCTGACGGTTCACTATTCAACACCACAAGTTTATTCTCCATGTAATCTGATATTCCACCTGACGAAGCCAATGGGGATTGTCAAGAGACCAATACTGCATGTTTCGCAGTTTATCTGGTCATGACTGGTAAATGTGGCTTCATCACTAAACAAGATAAAAGTATATGACGTATCTGGAGTATCCTGTCTTAATGCCCATGTACAGAAGGTAACATGATTCTCGTAATCATTTCCATACAGCTCTTGATGGAGAGAGTTATGATAGGGATAGAACCTGTCCCGATGGAGAATGTGTAGGATACTTGCCTGAATCCTGCTACTTCCTCGTGCGATTGCACGGGAACGAACAAACGGAGAAACTGCAACGCCAGCAACCACCTATTCTGTAGTCACTTATTTCCTTCTGTTACTCTGTCTATATGTTACGCTGCCACTTAAAGGCAATTGGTTGAAGAGATTGATAAATAACTGCCGAGATGATTGACGTCTATTGTAAATAATGCCGTATAGACCTTAAGAGGACGAACTGCATTTTTCCTACACTCTCCATACACCATGAGCATGTCGGCTTTTTCTGCGTTGGTAAATCCCATCGTCCAGTCACGACCTACTGCTTCGACTGTTACATACTAACTGACCAGCGAGGAGTCGCAATGCACTCAAGGAACGCAAGCATGCTGTAAGGTTTTCCGTGATTTCCCTAAATCACTCCAGGCGAATGCCGGGATGGTCCCTTTGAAAGGGCACGGCCGACTTCCTTCTCCGTCCTTCCCTAATCCGATGAGACCGATGACCTCGCTGTTTGGTCTCCTCCCCCAAAACAACCCAACCAACCCATGCTGTAAGCAAACAGAACATCGTACCTAGCTACTAAGCAGGTTGAATGACACAGACAGATGACGGTGTGGAAACTTAAGAAAATACGATAACTCGCAAACGAGTCGCACTAGAATCCTGCAACAAACAACACTGATACACGAACTTCAGTTTGTTAATGTTAACAGGAATTGTTCCATTTAAAAAACGTATGTCTGCACAAAAATACTTTCTAAGTGTTATTACAATCAGTTTATTGGCTAACAACATGAGTCTCTGACTACCAACTACCAATCCATTCTGTGAAAACAACACATCAGCATTTTCCATTTCCGCAATATTTGCTGTTCAAGTTGTAGACGATTCATCATTAATATAATGTGTGTGTGTGTGTGTGTGTGTGTGTGTGTGTGTGTGTGTTAGTGAATAATTGAATTCAAAATGTTCCAAATTATATATATTTATGCAGATAAAGTTGGGTTTCATTAATTTTGTGAAGCTTAATTGTGAGAATCTTTCTTGCTATGGTTAAAGCGAGATCTTCATATGGTTGTACAACAAGATAAACGTTGACATATGAAATATATGATAATCTCCCTCGGCTACAATACTCTCGTATTCTGATTTATACTAGTAGGACAGTTATCTCCTTGATTTACCCTGACTGGTTGTCTCGTATTATCACTGTACAGTACTTTAACATCTACACATATCTTCTTATTCACAATGCTTTGTCTCATATGTAGTTAAATACTGTTTTTTTAACTTTTTGCTAATGGTGGGAAAACTTAGAACATAATCGAAATGTTATGCGGATCGGTAAAAAAGAACAATTATGTTTTGCTTCGAATTCTTTCTACAAAATGTTTATTTGGCCTTTTGTAATTTTATTGTGTAGAGGGAACTGATGGGTGCAGCTAATGATCTTGAGGAATATAGTTCTTGGTAAGTAATTAATCAAGATTTGTGTCACAGTCGCAGTTTCATTCATTCACAAGTCATTATCTACATTAAAATGTACAAAAACGTTATTAATAAAACATGAAATAAAACGTTTTTCAAACATTTTGTTGCTCACATATTACAGCAGCGTACTACATCTGGAGTGCATAGACTGTGGAATATGAGATCGTTTTTTTACGCCAAATTTTATAACTAGATGCAAGGAACATATCAGCTCAAATAACAAGACTGCTTCAGGCCAATGTACAGCATGTGGTTCTGAGAGTACTATGGAAAAAACGTCTCCTAAAGGAATTAAGCTAAACATACTTCAAGAATGGGAAATATATAAACGGAAGATAAGGAGCTGGACAAATTGATGAGCGGATAGTCCAAATATAATACAATAACTTTTTGATTTTTCTAAAATGAGTCATGATTCAATGAGGCAGATAGCTTACGATAAATCAGCAATTTATAAAATACTGCGTTAATGTGTGGGGCCTTTATCAGTACAATTTCTAAGTATTTAGATGTAACCTTTTGATGTGTGAGAGGGAGTGCATATGAACACATAATAGACAATTGATGTCACCTTTCAGATTGTTATATGTAAACAACCAAAGAATGCCTATCGAATTTTGAATTCATCAAGAATGTGCAGTGAAACGTAGAGTAAAAGACTAAAAATGCATGTATGTCACAAAGGATTTATTGCACTGATTTAATCTGTGTACACGAAATATCTGAAAATTTTGTACTTCATCTTTCGTGAATAACATTGTACCTTGTAATGTAGTGAACGGTTTAGGGACGAACGAAAATGATAAATGAGTCACTAATAAAAGTATTATTTGCAATCCTAAGAGAAATCCTAGTCAAGAAATTACAGATATGTTGAGTTGCTGATCCTTATTCCAAACCAATATTGAAATTAAACACGTCCTTGGATTTGTGTGGTGTACCTAGCTAATTTAAAACAAAAAAAATCTTCACTTGTCCAGTTTCTGTGTATATCTTTTTGAAAACTGATTTCTCTTTACAAATTTTAACATAATCTACAACTTCAGATTTAGATGGATGGGAGTCGGTCATTAGAATTATTGATGAATAGTGATAAACCTTACTTATGTTTCACTTTCACTGGAAGAACTTTAGTTAACACAATTCCTCTGGCTCATTAAAACTCTGCCATAGAAACCTACTTCTAGGAACTCAGTGATAATAATTTTTAGAACACTTCTACTGAATCGATAGATTACTGAAACTTCTACAGTGAACTGCAGTGAATAATTTCATGTTTTGCGTCAGTTACTCTAAATTAAAACAGTGAACTTCCTTTTCCATATTAGATTTCAAATGTATTATGTTTCCATTAATTACATATTTTCAGTCACTTTTGCACGTAATGACTAGCCGTAATTTTTAAAATAGCAACTGATTCATATTTATATCAATGAGTGTAAAAAGATTTGTGTTGAATTCCATATTGAATGTACGATCATATCAACTAACTCTGCGTCATCGATTGATTTTTTAATAAGTACCTGCCTTTTATATGCATTATATATTGGATGATACAGTTGTTAAGCCTTAGCTGCGTGAGTGATAAATGCCTGAAGAGATCTCATTGGAATGGGACATTATCAAGAAATGTTTACTTATATCATTAACAACATTGTGATAGGTAGGTCTCGTGACTCTCATGGCAACTTTCGTTAAATACGATTACATAACAACATTAAAACCATATTACTTTCCAACATATCTACAGAGGTACTTTACAGAAGTAATTCTTCAGATGAGTTATGACAAAGATCTAATCGGAGAGACCTGAAATTTAAATAATGGTTTGTCATTGAAATTGATGTCACGCATAGTGCCATGTGTTTTGTATAATAAGAGAGAAAGAATATATGAAATGTTAGGATATTGTTGTCCACATTTTGGGTGTGATTTACGAGCAGAGACATGTGATTGTTCAGAAATTCCTGCTAGCATTTCAATGTGCTGGATGATACACTGCACAGAACATTTCCTTTACGTTTGAGAATAATCTTATGAAGCGTCTGTGTATTACATATATTTGTGAGTTACAAATACCAGTGTTCAAACTCTGGATATTTTTTCCTTTAAGGCTGGTGTGACTCTTCAGAAAAGGGGCCTTGCATGTTAAGCTGAGGAAATAACACAAATTGAAGTGCAGCAACGGTACAGTGTTTGCAGGTATCACAGTTTATGAATGAGTATCCATTCCAGAAAGCTTTATTAAAAAAATATGTACAATTAACAAATCAAATATTAAAAATCTGAAAAAACAACACATAAGTTACTATCTCTTTGAAAAGCTGAACTAAATTTATATTAAAAATACACATTTATTGTTTCGTCTGAGGCATTATGATTATTAATTCTGTGAAATGCATATGTACAATAATTTGAAAAATTATGTGTTGCAATAGCTTTCTTAATTTTACAAGAATGTTTTACAAAGTGGCATAGATTCTCTTTGTTGTGCTCCTTGCATAGCGCTGTAACACCACAAAAGAAGCTGCTTATTTGGATGTGCGTAAATAACTTATTGTGTTTTCTTCAAGTCAATGTTTCGTCATCCATTCAACAATGCAACACCGTTACCTCAATTGACTGTGTCGCTCAATGTTCCTCCACAGGGAAACTCCACCATCGCACATTTACACTATCAAAATCTGTTAGAATATCTACCACATCTGTGATTATACCTAGTATTCACTACAAGCTGCCATTTATCGACCAGCACACAAGAAAGTAACTGATTTCCGATCGATCTGTTTTCCATCGGCCAGATCAAGTGCCTGGATGGAATCGGTAATTGATACTTCTAGCAGTAAAATGTAAATATTAAAGGTATCAATCGTTATTATTCTGCAGAATGTGAAAAGGAAGACGTGACATATATAAAATATGGACGAAACAGGTAGCTTTTTCAGATTATATTTCGTATCTAACCAAGCATCCAGTATTGGATTTATTGCATAATTTTGGTCACAGCCATAGAGTAGTACTCGAGTAACACGATTGATATTTTCATTGTAGCTGATATGCAGCAAGTGTTGGTGTTACCTGGAATCCTTCCCGGATAATGACTACTGCGTGCAATTACTTATCCTTTAATTTTATTGCTAGTATACAACATTTTGCTGTTGTCTATTTCGAAAAATAAGCTCTTACACGTTCTGAATTGTCATCTACGAGGCCATACATCACGATGACAGGTTCTCTTAGCTCTTAATTGTTCGTGCCGTTCGTTCCGATTTATTGACTCCATGTCAGAAATGAAACTGAATGAAGCTTCATAGTCTGACGTATTGAAATGCTACTAACATTTCTTATACAAATATCCGTGTTTTCGAATGAAATGTTATTGACATGACACTTTCCTGCTTGGAAAAATTTATATTTTCACTCTCCCATATGTCATTACGGTACAAACATTCAGGTAGACTTTACATGTCATGTGAATATTTCGTATCTGTGCAGTAAGGCAGTTAAAGGTAATACCGGCTCCATAAATTAATTTCATACTACATGGTCGACGTGTCTATGAAATGATTAAAGTGTGAATTGCGAGATGTAGTTTGTGATAGCTTTCTTATAATTTCTAGGGCTGTAATATTCGAAAAGAGAATTTAGCACGATCGTCGAAGTCATTAATTTGCCGAAAGACTAGAGCTTACGACTAGTAGCGCAAAATAAGGAACTATTTCCCTCTAACCTACTTGAGGAACTGCAGCACACTGGATAGTATAAATGGCGGATAACGTAAAAATTGTATTTCCAAAGACAGGAGAGTTTTTAAGCCTTTACTCAGGGTTTCATTTTACTGTATCAAACTTGGTGTAGCACCATGGAGCATCAACGTACATCTACAAATTTAATTCGAGTGTTTTCTTAAAAATAACGTTCTGGAATAAAACGTAGCACCTTGTCAGTGAGCGCTGTAGTAATCACGAACTCTGAACACTTCTTCAGTCCAACGTCACAACCTACAAAATCGTGACCAGACTACTTTTAGCGTGGCTCAGTGAACGTCTGATACATTGTGGTGAAGATTACCAGTGTAAAACTTATACAAATGTGTTGGTATTCTGCCCCAACCTCTCTTCTGGATCGTCCGGTCAAGATCGTGGATCACCTGGTCCAGAATCTTGTGTAGCTTCTTAGAGAAGGGATCCCTATAACAAAAGAAAACGAAGATAATGACATGACAAGGAAACAGATAATTTCGCAATGGAATCAACTTACAGGCCAGAGAACTGGAAAAAGACAGCCAAAACAATAGGTGAGGTTGATCTTTTTACACTCATCACTGTGTGTAAGGGACGGATAGCCATATCAAATCATTGTTATTTGTGGAAAAGGCGTGCCTCACCCGGAGACTAAAATGCATTATCTACGATTTTTCTAACCTACATAGCACTTACTGGTCGTGATAGACTAAAGCAACCACTCAATTTCATTAACATAATGTGACAAGCATAAATACTCAGACAACTCCCTATTAAGGAAATCTTCTTGTGCAATTCCTACCATTTATAATTCAATAATTCATTAAACAGCCTTCGTATTTTCCATACCTTTGTTAAGAGTGGAGTTGAACTAATTTACGTTCGTTCGCCATATAGTTGTTACGTACTGTTTGAATACATTACATTCCTTTTCATAATTTGCTTAAAGTGTCTATTTAAGATTGTTCTCGAAAGACATCTAGCTTTTGTAGTTTTCACTCATTTCGTGTCTTCTGCGACGTTAAAATTACGTTCAGCCAATATCTGTGTGGTGTGTACAATTTCTTTTTTACGTTTGCCTGCCATCTGGAAGTTACCTGCACACCTCATTGGAAGATAATTAGTCACTAATTCCTACTTTATTGTTCAAGTGCTGTAATGAAAAATTAATTTCTGTTAGTTGCTTAAACTTTATCATTCTTTCATACTGTATTTTGGCGTTATTGCCATTTTATAGTACCACTCCGTCTTCAGGCCACAAGTGGCCCATCGGGACCATCCGACCGCCGTATCATCCTCAGTTGAGGATGCGGTAGGAGGGGCGTGTGGTCAGCACACCGCTCTCCTGGTCGTTATGATGGTTTTCTTTGACGGGAGCCGCTACTATTCGGTCGAGTAACTCCTCAATTGGCATCGCGAGGCTGAGTGCACCCCGAAAAATGGCATCAGCGCATGGCGGATGGATGGTTCACACATCCAAGTGCCGACCACGCCCGACAGCGCTTAACTTCGGTGATCTCACGGGAACCGGTGTATCCACTGCGGCAAGGCCGTTGCCATTTTATAGTACAACCTGCAAATATTATATATAGTCTAGATGTCGACAATTAGATAGAAGTTTACATAGAATGTGTACAAAGGAATCCTGACGGTAAGTTATTCGTAATGCATGTACGTACTGGTATTCATTTTTATATACTCTGTGACAAATACCATCTAATCGACATCTACACTACGTATAATGACTGAAGGTTGTACTAGAAAATGGCTGTAACGCCGAAATAAGCATAGAGTACGAAATAATAATAATAATAATAATAATAATAATAATAATAATAATAATAATATTTAAGCAGCTAACAGGAATTGGCTATTCACTGAAATTTTGGGCTGTAGACTCCACAACGGGGAAATTACTAAAAATAGTTTAAATGCGTCAGTTTTTTGTGTTTACTGCTGAAGTATCGTCATGTATGATAAATATGGATGTTGTCGTACGTTAGGAAGTATGGGGCAAAATGCCAGCACTGGGGATTCGTATTCAATTAGGGGGATTGTAACGGGGATTCCGGTAAAGTATCAGATGAGGCTATACATTATGCAGTCGAGACAATGAGAATCATGGAACAAAGAAGAAATATTTGTGCCCTGAAGGCAGAACGGGAAATGGTGTGTTTTGAATTAGACAACTGAATGGGGAACGAGGAAGTGGGAACTAGGATAAGGTAACAAGTATATAGTGGAGTGAGAATACTTCAGAAATCGAATTTCCGATTTCGGTTAACAATCATTTTTAAGTTCGCATCTGAAACGAGAGAAAAGCGTCAACCAGTTTTTTGAGGAAAGTAGAGTGCAGCTAACTCGTAGGAACAACATTAGGAGTAGATCAATATAAAAATCTTGTAAATAGGAAGTAGTCTTGCTTCTAGGTTGCACTAACGTAAGGGAAGTAGGCCAAATGCTCCATGAAGAGCTTGGTATAGACTACTGTATCACAAGCATCGTGAGACCTAGTTTCATTGCTAGAGAAGTGACAGAGAACACAGATATTTTGGTGATTCAGTTCACATACTTGTAGTAGGAAGAGCAGGAAGCAACCTGGTTAGCAACTTAGAGTATAGTATTAATGGTGTCCTGGAGGAAGTAGGAGAAGCATCACCACACCCACAAGTTGGATTTATCGAGATTTGCAGAGCCATGATCAGGCCTGGGTTAACACAGCTGTAAGCCATGTAAACAAATAAACAGTCTCATATCTTTGCTGTACCTAGTTTTCAGTTCGGAGCTGGGAATACAGAAATCATGGCCTGCACATGAATAGGAGGGGGAGGGGTAAGTTAGATTAGCATCTAGAAGAAAATGTAAAGTGGTGAGAGCACAAGCACACAAGGCAAAATACCTGTGATTAGGGGGCCAGACTCAGGCTATAGACTGATATTCTTGAAAGAAATTAGAACGGAACAGGACCATATTAACAGTCCACAGAAACATAAAATTAGTTTGTTTCACCAGAACATTCTCGAGCTGAAGAACAACATAGATCAGCTTCTTGTATCGCAAGTAGATGTGGAAAATTTTGAAGTGATAGACGTTCTGTGCCTCTCTGAACAACATGTAACCACAGGGATAGCGAAGTTAAATGTGATTGATTGTAGACTGTCACCACTTTCGTATAGAGTAAACATGGGAAAAAGGACTCAAGTTCAACATGCAGAAAAAATTGTGATAAAGTAAAAGAATTTTTAAACAAGTTTTATTTGGCAGATCAGTATGTGCTTCTAAGTTGTTACTATTGGAAACATGAAACTATACAAGTCTACAGATCACCTCTAGGCGACTTTCAGCTACTTATGAGAAATCTAGATGCTTTATTGAATAACCCTTCAGACAGTATGAAACAGGCAGTAATTTGCGGAGAGTTCCAAGTAGATTTCTTAATAAATTCTGATAGGAAAGATGAATTGGAAATATTATTTGGTTGTTTCAGTCTGATTTCATTAGTGAACTTTCTGTTTCACTTACAGAAAGGTAGCAGGACACTGACTGATAATATTATTACAGACCTTGCTCAATCTGAAAAAAATTAATGTGTACCACATTGTTAACAGTCTATCTGACCATGATGCACATTTCGTGGAAATAAACAATGTAGCACCTTACAGGTCTGAAGCATTTTCATACAAAGCAATGTGGCTTAATAACGAGTAAAGTAGTCAATATTTTAAAAGTAATTTAAAAGAGGTGGTATAGGATGAGGTACATGTAGAAAAATATGGGTAATATTCTATACAATCAAAAGTCGTTTATGTCTGTATTTCAAAGCAGCTTTTGTAAGTTAACAAGTAGAACATAAATAACTAAAGAGATTGAAATTTTTACTCTGCAGCGGAGTCTGGACTGATGATGAAACTTCCTGCCGGTTAAAACTGTGTTCCGGACGGAGACTCGAGCTCGGGAACGAGGTACTGACAGAAACAAAGCGATGAGGGCGGGTCGTGAGTCGTGCTTGGGTAGTTCACGAAAACCAAAGGACCCGAGTTCGAGCCTCGGTGTGGCCTGCCGTTTTCATCTACCAGGAAGTTTCAAATGAAGAGATTAAAATCTCATGTATGGGGGAAAGGGAAATTTATGTAAAAGAAAGAATAAGTCAGTACCAGAAAATACAGATAATACTGTAATATTTTTCTAGAAAGTTATTAAAATGTCCAGAGATATACGTGCCCTGGTAGAAATTAATAATGTAGATAATAAGATTAAAACTGTTGGGGGTATTGTGAAAAGGGGACAGTGTGAGAGAGTACAAGATATCACAAAAATTAATCTGAATGACGATGTTTGTGACTGATAATTCACAAATATTTGAAACAGTCAGATTCTACCTGTAGCAGCAAAATGATATTTGATAGGTCAGCTGAAGAAGCATGAGAATACATTAAAAATTTTGTTCCACAAAGCTTCAAGTAACTAGAAGCAGCACCAACATCCTTCACTGATATTAAAAGAATTATAAAAATTCTAAGGAACTAAAACTCACATGCTGTTGATGAAACTTCGAATAGAATTCTGGAAAGTTGGTCTAACTTAATAATTAAAATCCTTAGTGATATATGGCATGCATCACTGGCATGGGGGATTTTTTAGTCAGATTACAATATGTGATTATAAGACATCTTTATAAGAAAGGTGATGAGAAGACTTTAATAATTATCTCCCAAATTTCTTACTGACTCTTTCTCCAAAGGATTCAGAAAAGTAGTAAACTCAACTGTAGTCTCACATTTTAGTAGAAACAGTTTACTTAGTACACCACCGTTTGGATTCCAGAAGGGTTGGTCGACTGAGAAAGCTGCTCACGTATTCACCCATCAAATTTTACAACCGTCAAATAATAAAATATCGCTGTGTGGCACATTTTGCGATCTCTTCAAGGCGTTTAATGGCATCAATGGCTTTGCACATAACTGGTTTGAATCATATTTAACGAACAGAACGGAATAGATTATGCTGAAGAATTCAAACACTATTGGAAGAATAGGAAATTTTAGTGACTGAGGAGAAATCACAAAGAGCGACCCACCAGGTTCAGCTTTTTGTTCACTGCTGTTCCTTATACCGTGTGTCTCTACTGAGCGTCGTCAGGCTCATTTCGTCTGGTGTTTCGGCAGATATTTGCTATTTAGTTTCTGCATTGTGTAACTGATTTCAGCTCGAGCACTTACTGCTCGTCACCTCTTTCATGCGTTGCCCAGTGTCAACAGAAAGCGTTCGTGTGTTTCCCATTACAAATAAAATTACTTTTAAATCGAAATTTTACGTACCTATTTGATAGACCGCTAACAGATTTGTCTAGTCCCATATTTGTTTTATCGATATGTCTTAACGGGGACAATAAAACACGAAGAATATACAGAAATCCAGTAGCGACTCAGTAGCGCTGCATGCAAGGCAGTAGCTGTAAGCGCGAGCCATGGCGGTGCTGTCGCTGTCAGAGCACTTTTATTCTTAGAGTTTTGTTGTTTTTGTTAATATGTATCGATAAAATAAATATCGCACTAGACTGATCTGGAATCGCTCTATTGAATGGGCACCTAAAATTCCGATTTAAAAACCATTTTCTTTGTGTTGGGAAACAGATGCTTTACGTAGGCACTGGGAGTCACATCGAAGACGTGCTGAGCACTATTTGTTTGGGCTGACTCCACCTACACACTGCAAAAACGAAATTGCAAATATCTGCTGAAACATCAGAGAAAATCTGCCTGACGACTTTTATGAGAGATGCCCTGAATATATGTGAATGACCTCCCATTTAACACTCATCAAGCAGAATTGCGTACTTTTAGCGAACATTTGTGGTGTTATAATAAATCCCGTTACAGTAAAAGCAAATTAAAATGTCGTTAATGATGTTTTCCGATGAATTATGTTCTTTGAAACTGGACTCTTTCTAAATTTTGAGAAAGCTCATTATATCTATTTCTGCACAACAGACAGAATCATAAGAATAACTGTTCTACGACATACACATGAGTCATACTTGGAAAGAAACGAATGAACCGCTTCAGATACTGCGCATATTTCCAACTCAGTAATGTCTTTTCTAGAGTAACTCACCGCTTATATAAAAAAGTATTTATTGCACAGAAGCGAGCGGTAAGAGCAGTATGTGGTGTTCAGCTGCGCTCACATTTTAGGTACCTCAATTTTAAATGCAGCACTACAATACAAATTTTGATGACTGAAATTCGCCATTAATAATCCATCACAATTTGAGAAGAACGATGATGTCCATACCAACAAAAACATGACTTTAAAGAGACATTATTGAAGCTGTCAGTGACATAGAAAGGAGTTCAATATGGAAGAACAAAAATTTCTGACCATTTGCTGAATAGCGCAAAATGTCTTACAGGCAGGAAAATAAATTTTAAATCTAACTTAAAATCATTTCTGCTAGACAGCTCCTTATATTTCATGCATGAATTTCAATTGAAAACTGGTATACTGCAAGAAAAAATTAAGAAACCAAAATTTTAAATGTAGCTGTATGAGTAGGAAAAGTAACAGTTTCATTAACGATGTAACATATCTTTTAAACTGACGCGATCGACATCAGTCTGATAAACAGAATCGTTCGATAATATATGGTACGTGTAACTAACTAACTGCACTGATAGCCTCGCTCCTGAGCACCCAAGAACGAGTCACACAACCAAATAACTGTATCTCTCTGGTAATTTGATTTAGTTGTGTCTGAAAATGCATCGTTGGATCTGCTAACTGTGGTGTCACCGCCAGACACCACACTTGCTAGGTGGTAGCCTTTAAATCGGCCGCGGTCCGTTAGTATACGTCGGACCCGCGTGTCGCCACTATCAGTGATTGCAGACCGAGCGCCGCCACACGGCAGGGCTAGAGAGACTTACTAGCACTCGCCCCAGTTGTACAGCCGACTTTGCTAGCGATGATTCACTGACAAATTACGCTCTCATTTGCCGAGACGATAGTTAGCATAGCCTTCAGCTACGTCATTTGCTACGACCTAGCAAGGCGCCATTAGCAGTTACTATTGATGCTGTAAAACATGTACCGTCAAGAGCGATGTTCACCAATTGTGGATTAAAGTTAAGTATTCCGGCAGCTACGTACGTTCTTTGCTACTATAACTTCCTTGTCCCGTTCCAGACCTCACGCCAGCCTGCGTGAGCTTAAACGCGTGCCTTACGGCTTCCTGTCATAGTGGATTGGCTGTCTTGCCAATCCACAACACTAACTATATCTTCATTCAGACCTATCGATTCTCTATTTTTATCTCAATGCATTCCATATAATTCTCCGTTCTCTTCTCTAGATGTTTGCTTCGATGATCAGAAATAGATTTACCAATGCGTAGATAAATGCGGTGTAGTCATAAAATTCGTTCGGTTTTTTGTGTTTGGAGGAGCAATTTTTGTTGAAGATTTGAAGGAATTGATATTCTATTCCAGTGTTTTGCATGTAACTTAATTATGTTTCCTTCGGTTCTGTTTTCAATTGCTCATCATGAGACTTATATCGTTAGTCTATACAGAGCAACGTGCTTAAACAGTTCTATGTGTATATGAACAAGATTTGTCTGTAAGTCGTAAGTGAGCCATTATTAACCCTCAGCAACATCATCCATTTTTAATTCAACGAGGTTATATGAATGTGCCTCATGAGGTGCCGTCGAGTATCGAGAGCGGCGCAAGAAGTATCCACCACCGTAGAGAGACTACACAGCGAAGCGGTATCACGAGCCGCCAGTGAGATGCTAGGAAGAAGGAAGAGGTAGTTCAGAGGCGCCACTGCCTCGCTTCTGCCCTGACATAGCGTAGCCAGGGGCCAGGAGGGCAGCTCTGTTCGAGGCTGGATCCTGCCCACTTCCAGGAAGTTCCTATCAGAGCAATGTTGTTGCGATACCTACTCGCCGTGACACAGCCCATGTCAACCGTCGAGGAATAAAGAGACTTCCCTCTCCTGTGAATTGTGCCTACAATCCAGCGCTATCAGAACTGTGTCGACAAGCTGTGTTTTCTTGTGACTGTAGTGAAGCCACAATATGGCTATTCTGAACTTGTATCACTTCACCATTCAGCAGTCGTGGCTCATATAGTATGTTCTTATTCAGAGTGTTATAATTAACTGCATTATTAGTGGCAGTGTCCATGAAGTCGGACACAACAAGTGAAGTGTCGCCGAGGATGCCGCTCGCGATTAGCTCACTGTGGCATTTTGTGTAGCGAACACACTCTTGCTGCAATGCTATTTTTCTGTGTGTGTGTGTGTGTGTGTGTGTGTGTGTGTGTGTGCGTGCGTCGATGGGAGGGTAGGTGGGAGAGAGAGAGAGAGAGAGAGACTCTTCCGGATGTGTCTTTAATGCAAGCTATACAACTGCAGGGACAAAGGACTGAACGGATTTCTTTATTTCTTTTGGAACTCATGTGGATCACCTCACACGTTTCGTTATTTAGCGTCAACTGCCACCTGCCACACCATACAGCAATATTTTCTAAATTGCTTTGCAACTGATACTGGTCTTCGGATGACCTTACTAGACGGCAAATTACAGCATCATCTGCGAACAACCTAAGAGAACTGCTCAGATTGTCACCCAGGTCATTTATATAGATCAGGAACAGCAGAGGTCCCAGGACGCTTCCCTGGGGAACACCTGATATCACTTCAGTTTTACTCGATGATTTGCCGTCTGTTACGACGAACTGAGACCTTCCTGACAGGAAATCACGAATCCAGTCACACAACTGAGACGATACCCCATAGGCCCGCAGCTTGATTAGAAGTCGCTTGTGAGGAACGGTGTCAATAGCTTTCCGGAAATCTAGAAATACAGAATCAACTTGAGGTCTCCTGTCGATAGCGGCCATTACTTCGTGCGAATAAAGAGCTGGCTGCGTTGCACAAGAACGATGTTTTCAGAAACAATGCTGATTACGTATCAATAGATCGTTCCCTTCGAGGTGATTCATAATGTTTGAATACAGTATATGCTCCAAAACCCTACTGCAAACCTACGTCAATGATATAGGTCTGTAGTTCGATGGATTACTCCTAATACCCCTCTTAAACACTGGTGCGACCTGCGCTATTTTCCAATCTGTAGGTACAGATCTATCGGTGAGCGAGCGGTTGTATATGATTGCTAAATAGGGAGCTATTGTGTCAGTGTAATCTGAAAGGAACCTAATCGGTATACAATCAGGACCTGAAGACTTGCCCGTATCAAGCGATTTGAGTTGCTTCGCAACCCCTAAGGTATCTACTTCTAAGAAACTCATGTTAGCAGCTGTTCGTGTTTCAAATTCTGGAATATTCCATTCGTCTTCCCTGGTGAAGGAATTTCGGAAAACTGCGTTCAATAACTCCGCTTTAGCGGCACAGTCGTCGGTAACAGTACCATCGGCACTGCGCAGCGAAGGTATTGACTGCGACTTGCCGCTTGTGTACTTTACATACGACCAGAATTTCTTCGGATTTTCTACCAAATTTCGAGACAATGTTTCGTTGTGGAACCTATTAAAGGCATCTCGCATTGAAGTCCGTGCCAAATTTCGCGCGTCTGTAAATTTTAGCCAATCTTCGGGATTTCGCGTTCTTTTGGACTTCGCATGCTTTTTCCGTTGCCTCTGCAACAGCGTTCGGACCTGTTTTGTGTACCATGGGGGATCAGTTCCATCTTTTACCAATTTATGAGGTATGAATCTCTCAATTGCTGTTGCTACTATACCTTTGAATTTGAGTCACATCTCGTCTACATTTGCATAGTCATATCGGAAGGAATGGAGATTGTCTCTTAGGAAGGCTTCTAGTGACACTTTATACGCTTTTTTAAATAAAATTATTTTGCGTTTGTTTCTGGTGGATTTGGAAGAAACGGTATTGAGCCTAGCTACAACGACCTTGTGATCACTAATCCCTGTATCAATCATGATGCTCTCTATCAGCTCTGGATTGTTTGTGGCTAAGAGGTCAAGTGTGTTTTCGCAACCATTTACAATTCGCGTGGGTTCGTGGACTAACTGCTCGAAATAATTTTCGGAGAAAGCATTTAGGACAATCTCGGAAGATGTTTTCTGCCTACCACCGGTTTTGAACAAATATTTTTGCCAACATATCGAGGGAAGGTTGAAGTCCCCACCAACTATAACCGTATGAGTGGGGTATTTATTTGTTACGAAACTCAAATTTTCTCTGAACTGTTCAGCAACTATATCATCGGAGTCTGGGGGTCGGTAGAAGGAGCCAATTATTAACTTAGTTCGGCTGTTAAGTATAACCTCCACCCATACCAATTCGCACGGAGTATCTACTTCGGCTTCACTACAAGATAAACCACTATTGACAGATACAAACACTCCACCACCAATTCTGCCTAATCTATCTTTCCTGAACACCGTCTGAGACTTCCATCGAGGCTTCAATTTGGCTCTGATGCTGCATTTGATTCCTCCAAGGACTCATGTTATCACACTGATTCAGACGAAATCCGGCTTTTGGAAGATTTTCCGGTCACACTCCGCTGTGTGGCGCAGGAGATAACATCAGACTCGGCGTTACAGATGATGTTCGAGTTTGTCCACCAAGGGTGTCCACAGAGTTTCAAGGAGATCCATCACCTGGTGGTTCGTAACTGCTTTGCTCATGGGCGTGTCATATCTGTACAGATGAGTGTCCTTCTGATGTACACTGAAAGTGGCGATGCAAGAGTCATGGTACCTCTGTCCCTCCAGCAGGAAGTGCTTTGGTTGTTGCACCATTGGGGTATTGTCTGTACTAAGCAATTGGTAAGGCGCCATTGTACATTGCCAGCAATGGATGCACAAATAGAGACAATCACTTCACAGTGTGCAATGTGTGCAGAGTATCAGTCTGCTCCCCGACAGAGGGACTTTGAATGGCCACATCGTGATGGACCTTGCCAACGCCTGTACATGGATTTTGCCAGTCCATATTGAAACATACAATCGCTAGTGTCTGTCAGTTCACACAGAAAATTTCCCTTCGTTGTTCCAATGAAGGCTACCACGTCACTCAGAACAGTATCGGCTCTTACGTCGATCTTCTGCGTTACCTGAGGTGATGTTGTTGTTGTGGTCTTCAGTCCTGAGACTGGTTTGATGCAGCTCTCCATGCTACTCTATCCTGTGCAAGCTTCTTCATCTCCCAATACCTACTGCAACCTACATCCTTCTGAATCTGCTTAGTGTATTCATCTCTTGGTCTCCCTCTACGATTTTTACCCTCCACGCTGCCCTCCAACGCTAAATTTGTAATCCCTTGATGCCTCAAAACATGTCCTACCAACCGATCCCTTCTTCTAGTAAAGTTGTGCCACAAACTTCTCTTCTCCCCAATCCTATTCAGTACCTCCTCATTAGTTACGTGATCTACCCACCGTATCTTCAGCATTCTTCTGTAGCACCACATTTCGAAAGCTTCTATTCTCTTCTTGTCCACACTAGTTATCGTCCATGTTTCACTTCCATACATGGCTACACTCCATACAAATACTTTCAGAAACGACTTCCTGACACTTAAATCTATACTCGATGTTAACAAATTTCTCTTCTTCAGAAACGATTTCCTTGCCATTGCCAGTCTACATTTTATATCCTCTCTACTTCGACCATCATCAGTTATTTTACTCCCTAAATAGCAAAACTCCTTTACTACTTTAAGTGTCTCATTTCCTAATCTAATTCCCTCAGCATCATCCGATTTAATTTGACTACATTCCATTATCCTCGTTTTGCTTTTGTTGATGTTCATCTTATATCCTCCTTTCAAGACTCTGTCCATTCCGTTCAACTGCTCTTCCAAGTCTTTTGCTGTCTCTGACAGAATTACAATGTCATCGGCGAACCTCAAAGTTTTTACTTCTTCTCCATGAATTTTAATGCCTACTCCGAATTTTTCTTTTGTTTCCTTTACTGCTTGCTCAATATACAGATTGAATAACATCGGGGAGAGGCTACAACCCTGTCTCACTCCTTTCCCAACCAATGCTTCCATTTCATGCCCCTCGACTCTTACAACTGCCATCTGGTTTCTGTGCAAATTGTAAATAGCCTTTCGCTCCCTGTATTTTACCCCTGCCACCTTCAGAATTTGAAAGAGAGTATTCCAGTTAACATTGTCAAAAGCTTTCTCTAAGTCTACAAATGCTAGAAACGTAGGTTTGCCTTTTCTTAATCTTTCTTCTATGATAAGTCGTAAGGTTAGCATTGCCTCACGTGTTCCAACATTTCTACGGAATCCAAACTGATCTTCCCCGAGGTCCGCTTCTACCAGTTTTTCCATTCGTCTGTAAAGAATTCGCGTTAGTATTTTGCAGCTGTGGCTTATTAAACTGATAGTTCGGTAATTTTCACATCTGTCAACACCTGCTTTCTTTGGGATTGGAATTATTATATTCTTCTTGAAGTCTGAGGGTATTTCGCCTGTCTCGTACATCTTGCTCACCAGATGGTAGAGTTTTGTCATGACTGGCTCTCCCAAGGCCATCAGTAGTTCTAATGGAATGTTATCTACTCCCGGGGCCTTGCTTCGACGCAGGTCTTTCAGTGCTCTGTCAAACTCTTCACGCAGTATCGTATCTCCCATTTCGTCTTCATCTACATCCTCTTCCATTTCCATAATATTGTCCTCAAGTACTTCGCCCTTGTATAAACCCTCTATATACTCCTTCCACCTTTCTGCCTTCCCTTCTTTGCTTAGAACTGGGTTGCCATCTGAGCTCTTGATATTCGTACAAGTGGTTCTCTTCTCTCAAAAGGTCTCTTTAATTTTCCTGTAGGCAGTATCTATCTTACCCCTAGTGAGACAACCGAGCGAGGTGGCGCAGTGGTTAGCACACTGGACTCGCATTCGTGAGGACGACGGTTCAATCCCGTCTCCAGCCATCCTGATTTAGGTTTTCCGTGATTTCCCTAAATCGTTTCAGGCAAATGCCGGGATGGTTCCTTTGAAAGGGCACGGCCGATTTCCTTCCCAATCCTTCCCTAACCCGAGCTTGCGCTCCGTCTCTAATGACCTCGTTGTCGACGGGACGTTAAACACTAACCACCACCACCACCTAGTGAGACAAGCCTCTACATCCTTACATTTGTCCTCTAGCCATCCCTGCTTAGCCATTTTGCACTTCCTATCGATTTCATTTTTGAGACGTTTGTATTCCTTTTTGCCTGCTTCATTTACTGCATTTTTATATTTTTTCCTTTCATCAATTAAATTCAATATTTCTTCTGTTACCCAAGGATTTCTATTAGCCCTCGTCTTTTTACCTACTTGATCCTCTGCTGCCTTCACTACTTCATCCCTCAGAGCTACCCATTCTTCTTCTAGTGTATTTCTTTCCCCCATTCCTGTCAATTGTTCCCTTATGCTCTCCCTGAAACTCTCTACAACCTCTCGTTCTTTCAGTTTATCCAGGTCCCATATCCTTAAATTCCCACCTTTTTGCAGTTTCTTCAGTTTCAATCTGCAGATCATAACCAATAGATTGTGGTCAGAATCCACATCTGCCCCTGGAAATGTCTTACAATTTAAAACCTGGATCCTAAATCTCTGTCTTACCATTATATAATCTATCTGATACCTTTTATTATCTCCAGGGTTCTTCCATGTATACAACCTTCTTTCATGATTCTTAAACCAAGTATTAGCTATGATTAGGTTATGCTCTGTGCAAAATTCTACAAGGCGGCTTCCTCTTTCATTTCTTCCCCCCAATCCATATTCACCTACTATGTTTCCTTCTCTCCCTTTTCCTACTGACGAATTCCAGTCACCCATGACTATTAAATTTTCCTCTCCCTTCACCATCTGAATAATTTCTTTTATCTCGTCATACATTTCATCAATTTCTTCATCATCTGCAGAGCTAGTTGGCATATAAACTTGTACTACTGTAGTAGGCATGGGCTTTGTGTCTATCTTGGCCACAATAATGCGTTCACTATGCTGTTTGTAGTAGCTAACCCGCACTCCTATTTTTTTATTCATTATTAAACCTACTCCTGCATTACCCCTATTTGATTTTGTATTTATAACCCTGTAATCACCTGACCAAAAGTCTTGTTCCTCCTGCCACCGAACTTCACTAATTCCCACTATATCTAACTTTAACCTATCCATTTCCCTTTTTAAATTTTCTAACCCACCTGCCCGATTAAGGGATCTGACATTCCACGCTCCGATCCGTAGAATGCCAGTTTTCTTTCTCCTGATAACGACGTCCTCTTGAGTAGTCCCCGCCCGGAGATCCGAATGGGGGACTATTTTACCTCTGGAATATTTTACCCAAGAGGACGCCATCATCATTTAATCATACAGTAAAGCTGCATGTCCTCGGGAAAAATTACGGCTGTAGTTTCGCCTTGCTTTCAGCCATTCGCAGTACCAGCACAGCAAGGCCGTTTTGGTTAATGTTACAAGGCCAGATCAGTCAATCATCCAGACTGTTGCCCCTGCAACTACTGAAAAGGCTGCTGCCCCTCTTCAGGAACCACATGTTTGTCTGGCCTCTCAACAGATACCCCTCCGTTGTGGTTGCACCTACGGTACGGCCATCTGTATCGCTGAGGCACGCAAGCCTCCCCACCAACGGCAAGGTCCATGGTTCATGGGGGAAGACCTGAGGTGATAGTGTCAGATAATGGGCCACAGCTCACGTCTCGGGAGTTTGAACTGTTCTGTGCAGGCATAGTTGAATGGTGAAGCCATACGCTTTGTAATGACCTTCAAATCATAGATGGGTAAGCAGCAAGCCATCCACAAATGGGACCAAGCTTTGAAAGTTTTTCTGTCGTCGTATCACTCCCTGCCCAAAGATGGGAAGTCGCCAGCGGAGCACCTGGATGGTCGACGCCATAGGACTCTGCTCCATTTGCTACAGCTGCTTCAGAGACCTTATGTCCCTCTATCTGAGTGACGGTGTTGGCTTCAGCAGCCAGTGTTCTTTTGCGAGTTTGACAGGAGTCCCAGATGGGAACAGGATGTGATGTAGGTGGAATGGGACAACACCTCAGACATCATCCATGATCCGACGGGTTTTCACAGGCGGCATTGGAACTGGCTTCGACCAATCCACTACAGAGATTCTGCTGCCCCCATTTTGTTCACAGATGCAGCTTGCAGCTAGGGAATGTGGCAGCCACCATCACAATCGCAGACATGGCCTCCGGCAGCATGGTCGTCTCCGCAGTGGGAGACACTCATGGACGTCGACCTGGTGCCATCAGCGTTGCAATCATGCTGGCAGACCGTGACGCAGCCAGCAACAGGTTCGCACCCAGTCGCCTGGCTGGACGCCAAAGAGGACCCAGACGTCGACTTCAGCGGCCTGCCTGTC
The DNA here is from genome assembly GCF_021461385.2 of Schistocerca piceifrons. Taxonomy (NCBI): domain Eukaryota; kingdom Metazoa; phylum Arthropoda; class Insecta; order Orthoptera; family Acrididae; genus Schistocerca; species Schistocerca piceifrons. Next base: position 831,038,823 of record NC_060149.1, on the reverse strand, counting down.
ATATTTTCTACCTCTGTTACTACCTCCACTGATGCACACCCAGTTGTTTGTTTTCTGGTCGGCGTTTTCAGACACTCACCTCCTTAACTGTGTTGGCACTTCATCCCCGTCCCTGCTGTTATGCCACATCTCCATACTCAGCACCGCGCCAGATGTGTGGGGGCGGGGAAATGGGGAGAGGGAGGTATAAGGTGTCTTCGAGCATCGAGAGTGGTGCAAGAAGTAACGACCACCGCTGAGATACTACACACCATAGTGGTGTTATGAGGCGCCAGTGAGATGCTAGGAAGAAACCGTGCCTCCTGTAGTTTCGAGGCGCCACCGCCGAGATTCTGCCCTGAAATAGCGTAACCAGAGGCCAGCAGGGCAGTTCTGTTCGAGGCTAGGTCCTGGACACTTCCAAGAAGCTCCTCTCGAAGTAATCTCGCGCTACCTACTCGCTGTAACACAGCCTGTGTTAACCATTAAGGAGTAAAGAGACTTACATCTCCTGTGAACCGTGCCTCCGCGCCAATGCTTTCAGAACTGTCATCAAACTATGTTTTCTAGTGACTGTAGTGAAGCCACAGTACGACCATCCTGAACTTGCATCGATTCGCCACTCAGTAGTCGTGGCTCATTTAGTGTGTTCTGGTCCGAAAGTCCAAGTGTGCAGTTTCATAGCTACAGCCGAGCCTGGCGAGCAAAGATTAGTCTGTTGTAATTAACAGAGTATTACCTATTCGGAGTGTTCTAATCATCCGTGTTATTGCTAGCTATCTCAGTGTCCAAACACTCGGACACAACATCTCAAAATGTAATACGTCTGTTGGCTCGAATGGGGTAGTAAGTGCATCTCTCTTCATTTACTGCGTCTAAGGTGATGATAAAGCTAGTGTTCTTTTTTATTTTTATTTTTCGTTGTTATTACTACAGTCTGTGATGTCTGTGTGTTAAAGTTGTGTATTAACTGATGCTGTAGTGTTTGTAATTTGTTTGTGAAGCAATTGGTGTAAAGTTTGGAGGGAAACCATATCCTGTTTAACTGTGTAAAAGTAGATATTGCCACCCCTGACAATTAGGTATTTAAGCTTTACCAGATACTGTCCAGTTAAATTATTAGAAAACTTAGTTTGGCGATCCACATTGAGGCACGTCTTAGCACACCCTATATTGAGAAGTAGATACTAGAATCGAAATCTGAAATACAGATAGCATCTTGCAAATATATTGTAATTTGAGATAAGGGGATCCATTCGGAGTCATTTGCAAGTGCAGTACAATTTTTTCAATCAAAAGTTTTGGAAAACGTTTGTAATTGAGTTCACTTTTGTTAGTACCTGTTTGGGAGCCGTCACATCTATCTCATCAAATGATCAGCTGGTGAAGCCACTAGCAATGCCTCTATATATAAGATGACAAATGCTGGCAGATAGGGGTTTGCTTTAAAAAAATTCCCTGCTAGGACACCATGGTTACTAAAAGCTACATTAAATTCTATATTATTCATTGCAGAATTTACTGCAGAATCTGCTGCAGATATAAATACACTTCCTTATAAAACAGTGGTATGGCATTAAATCATGTGCCTTAAATTAGTTTTCCTGCAAGTTAACTACTAATACATGTGTACATATATAACGTTTCTCTGAAACCAGTTCCTGTTCATTTTATGACGAGCAAGATAACTTGCATGTAAATACCAGCCAGATTGTGGTTTAATGAATTGTAATAAAGGGAACTGGCCCAGTTCCTTATATATCTACAATAATGATTGTGAAATTCTAGAATCATAGAAGAACCAGAATGGGAAGTTCTATCAATGTCAAAAACAGATCATAAAATAAAATATAAATAACCACAATATGCCTCCACAGAAGGGTCATACAGATGTTTCATTCATCTTAAATATTTCCGGTTTCGTTTATAGTATCATAGTAGGAAGGAAACACCAATTTTGGGACAGATTTGACGTTTTGGTTTTGGTTGCCTACATACAAGGTCATGTCGTCACACCCCACCTCCATTCTAAGCTAAACCCACTAAAATGAAATAACCAGTGATTATGTAGCTCCAGCGCTACAGTCTTAGCAATGCATCCAAATGTACCCTAATCAGATCTACTACTTATCAAAAGTGCATAAAGATATTGACAATAATGGTGTAACTTACAGTATATCCACATCCAAAATCTCTCTAATATTTATGAAAAATACGGAAAAAGTGTTTATGTCAAATATTGTACCTAAAATTATGCCTCATCAGTAAATTTCATGTCACATGTCGTCACACATCAAGAATATGTAAAATATATAACTTACAGTTTTCCCAAATATGTGCTGCTTATCAAAAATACATACGAACTTAAAATTCGGCCTTGTCTGTAAATTTCATCAACCCTGCCCCAAACACGTGTATACACATTCAGATTTTATAATCATAGCTAACTAATTTAGTGAGGCAATCACATTTACAACACCTTAAGCCATGCCACCTCTCCCATTTTCTGTTTTATATGTGGGAAATACGCTAATCAGAGAGCTTCCTATGTCAAGGATGGGAAAGAAACATTATACCATTCGCATATAGTGGTGATGGTAACTGTGTAATGCAGTGCATGTTCTTTGCTTGGCTGGATGCAGGCAAGTACTAACTCTGACAGCTAGGAAATGGAAGAAGGAAATTTCCATTTTCAACGTTACTTGGAACAGCTGGCTGCAAAAGTGCCATTTTGTTCAAACTAACTTACTAACTTGACGATATTGTTGTCTCACGTCGTACACCACAGGAACATATTGCCAATTCGAGTATCTTTTTTGAGAGTTGTCAGAAGCAGGGCTCCAGTGTCGCCTAGAAAAGTGTGACTTTTTTCAAACTGAACTACAATGCTTAGGTCATGTTATAATCAGTCAGGGTGTGCACCCCCTCCGTTCTGATATGCTTATAATCCGTGACCTCCTGTACCCCGCGACGTATCTGAACTGCAGTCAGTACTAGGCAAGATGACATAATACATTCGGTTCATACCTAATGTCGCTCAGATCGCGGCTCTATTTCATCGCTTGCGTTGTAAAAATGTTCTTTTTGTGTGGACTACAGATTGTCAAGACGCATTTCAGAAACTCAGAAATGCTTTTTTTAGTGACAGATGATAAGTACATTTTGACCCTGCCAAACCAATAGTTTCGCAAGTCCACGCATCTTCCTACGGAATCGGTGCTGTGCTTTCACACAGAATTAGTGCTGAAGACACACCTATTGCTTTTGCCTCGAAGTTGATCGATCAAACTCAGTGCAGTTCTTCTCAAACAGAAAAAGACGCTCTCGCTATTGTGTTTGGTTCAAATGGCTCTGAGCACTATGAGACATAACATCTAAGAACATCAGTCCCCTAGAACTTAGAACTACTTAAACCTAAGTAACCTAAGCGCATCACACACATCTATGCACGAGGCAGGATTCTAACCTGCGACCGTAGCAGATTGTGTTTGGTGTGACAAAATTTCATCATTATTTGTATGGTCGCAAGTTCTATTTAGTGACAGATCACAAGCCTTTGCAGTCCTTGTTTCATCCGTCAAAGCTGGTGCCTACATGCACTGCTCAAAAATTGCAACGCTGGGCGTTGTTGGATTCGCAGTGTCAGTATGAAATTGTGTACGAACCTAGGCAAAGCATGGCAGTGCAGATGCCCTATCTCGCCTTCCGATTGGCCCAGACTCTGATTTTGGTGCATCTGCCGTATCTTGTTGCCAAATCGATGCACAGGACTCTGACTTGCTGGAAACTTTTCCCTTGCACTACAGAAAAATTCTACAGGCCACGGGAGCAGACCCTGATGCATTACATTCGCCAGTCTTGGCCTCGTTCGTTGAACAGTATCCAGAATTCAGTTGTGCACCGACATTTAGCACATCGGCATAAACTTTCAGTTCAACAGGGTGTGATTCAAGTTCAAAATGACAATGGACAATCTCGTGTGCTTACACCCAAAGTGTTGCAAAACGATGTGTTGCGATTGTTCCATCAAGGATATTGGGCAATTGTTCGCACTAAGCAGTAAGCGCGACGGCGCTGTACTTGGCAGGGCATGAACGCACATTGAACAGAAGACGTCACAGTGTCGCGCATGCGCGGAAAACCAATCCACTCCTCCACAGACATTCGCTGCTTAAAGACTCAATCGCCATGCAACGAGTGCACATTGACTTTGCAGGACCATCTTGGAACACTCGTTGGCTCATAGTGGTAGACTCTTCTAGCAAGTTCCCATTTGCGGTGCATATGGCTTCTGTCACATCACGTTGCAGCATTCAAGCGTTATCCTCCATGTTTTGCATAGAAGATTCGCCAGAAGTACTTGTGTGGGACACACAGTTCATTTCACGTGATTTTGAACAGTTTTGTGAACGAAATGACATTATTCATCTAACAAGTGCTCTGTTTCATCCCAGTCAAATGGAGAAGCAGAACGCTTCGTACGCACTTTTAAACAACAGATGGCCAAGTTTCGCACCAGCCACTCTCGGGAATTGGCACTGCAACTCTTTCTCGCATCGTATCGCTCCGACCTACGGACCATCACCGCCATCGGAAGCTGCTACACTTCTAACCCACCGCAGCGTCCAGCGCCGCCAATGGTCCGCAAATACCGCTTTGCGCCGTGCGAACTTTTTTGTTTCACGGTTTATGGAAACCATGGGCGCTGGGAAAGAGACGTGATCCAGGAACGCATTGGCTCTTCTACGTATTTTATAGCAGGTTCCGATGGTTTTCAGCGCCGCCACCAGAACCAAATTCGTACGTGTCATTTCCCCCTGATTCTGCTACTTTTCTTCCCCCAGATTCACGGCCTCACGGGACCCCGCGGCCTTCGCAGATTCCCGCTGGTGCCACCAGGGCGCCCGAGGAGGATGATGGTTCAGATGGCTCTGAGCACTATGGGACTTAACATCTATGGTCATCAGTCCCCTAGAACTTAGAACTACTTAAACCTAACTAACCTAAGGACATCACACAACACCCAGCCATCACGAGGCAGAGAAAATCCCTGACCCCGCCGGGAATCGAACCCGGGAACCCGGGCGTGGGAAGCGAGAACGCTACAGCACGACCACGAGATGCGCCCTAGGAGGAGCGGATGGAATATGTGCCCCCGCAGTCACCGTTCGCCGACCCAATGGACCTGGACCCCGCCATCGCCACCGCCGGGCATGGATGTGTGTGATGTCCTCAGGTTGGTTATGTTTAAGTAGTTCTAAGTTCTAGGGGACTGATGACCTCAGAAGTTAAGTCCCATAGTGCTCAGAGCCATTTGATCAGTTACATCAGTATCTACCATTTCGGTGTTCGCACGATGAGAGCACGTTTTGCATCCTTGTTGTCGTTGTAGTGTCCTTGTCGATACTATTGAGTCTTGTCCCATAGGAATCAAGGGCCAGGATGTTGTTTAGTGGGCGGTATCCTCTTTCTACAACACAACTAAACACATGTACAGGGTTATTACAAATGATTGAAGCGATTTCACAGCTCTACAATAACTTTATTATTTGAGATATTTTCACAATGCTTTGCACACACATACAAAAACTCAAAAAGTTTTTTTAGGAATTCACAAATGTTCGATATGTGCCCCTTTAGTGATTCGGCAGACATCAAGCTGATAATCAAGTTCCTCCTACACTCGGCGCAGCATGTCCCCATCAATGAATTCGAAAGCATCGTTGATGCGAGCTCGCAGTTCTGGCACATTGTGTCTGTTCACTTCACCATTAAGAAAAAATGTTGTTTCATCACTGAAAACAAGTTTCGCACTGAACGCATCCTCTTCCATGAGCTGTTGCAACCGCGCCGAAAATTCAAAGCGTTTGACTTTGTCATCGGGTGTCAGGGCTTGTAGCAATTGTAAACGGTAAGGCTTCTGCTTTAGCCTTTTCTGTAAGATTTTCCAAACCGTCGGCTGTGGTACGTTTAGCTCCCTGCTTGCTTTATTCGTCGACTTCCGCGGGCTACGCGTGAAACTTGCCCACACGCATTCAACCGTTTCCTCGCTCACTGCAGGCCGACCCGTTGACTTCCCCTTACAGAGGCATCCAGAAGCTTTAAACTGCGCATACCATCACCAAATGGAGTTAGCAGTTGGTGGATCTTTGTTGGACTTCGACCTGAAGTGTCGTTGCACTGTTATGACTGACTGATGTGAGTGCATTTCAAGCACGACATACGCTTTCTCGGCTCCTGTCGCCATTTTGTCTCACTGCGCTCTGGCGGCAGAAACCTGAAGTGCGGCTTAAGCCGAACAAAACTTTATGAGTTTTTCTACGTATCTGTAGTGTGTCGTGACCATATGTCAATGAATGGAGCTACAGTGAATTTATGAAATCGCTTCAATCATTTGTAATATCCCTGTATTAACAGGATTCTTTCTTTACTTGAACAGAAAGCTACTTATCTTAAGAGGGTCCATGTGTTGTGGTACAAGCTCTTCCTAGTAGTCCACGTTAGCCCCATTGCTAGTGAATTACAAGTCCCGCTAAGCGATCAATGACAGACGCCAAACTAGGATGCGAGTTAGTGCCCAGTGACCGAGCTAGTAACTGGGCTAGAAATTGAGACTGGGACTAAATGACTCGACTCCTGAGGCTAACGACTGGGTCCTCCGGTCAGCGGCGGCGATCTAAATACTGGCAGTCGAGAGGGCGTTGGCGGCTTGCTACTTGCGAGTACCTGGACCCCGCCATCACCACCGCCGTCGCTGTCATCGTGCCACGACACATTCTAGGGCCTGGATGTGTGTGCTGGCAGCAGTCTTCCGGGGTATGTTCCTGTTGCCTTACATGCCAGATGGTAGGGTATGGTTGGGAGTAAGCCGTCCTCCACAGTCACGGCTCTCGGCTCATCTCTACGACCAGCGTCCTGCCTCCCGCCCCGCTCTCGTTCGGCTCTTCCCTACGCGACAATGGTGCAGCATTTCAGGGGGAAGGAATGTGCTGACTTAAACTGTCGCCAGCACACCGGTCAGAAAAGATGTAGCAAGAAGAACGATAGAAAGCACAGGAGCAGGCGCGCCTGTCAGAAGAGAGGCCAAAGACAGACTCGCTCGCAAGTAACAAGCCGTCAAAGCCCTCTCGACCGCAAGTATTTAGATCGCCGCCGCTGACCGGTGGGCCCAGTCGTCAGTCTCAGGAGTCGAATCATTTAGTCTCAGTCTCAGTCTCTAGCCCAGTTACTAGCTCAGTCACCGGGCACTAACTCGCATCCTAGTTTGGCGTCTGTCAATCATCGGTTAGCCGGATTTGTACTTCACAAGCAATGAGGCTAACGTGGACTATTAGGAAGAGCTTGTACCACAACACGTGGACCCTCTTAAGGTAAGTAGCTTTCTGTTCAAGTAAATGAAGAATCCTGTTAAAACATGCGTCCAGTTGTGTTGTAGAAAGAGGATACCGCCCACCAAACAACATCCTCTCTCTTGATTCCTATGGTACAAGACTCAACAGATTCGACAAGGCCACTACAGCGGCAACAAGGATACAAAACTTGCTCTCATCGTGCGAACACCGAAATGGTAGATACTGATGTAACTGATCGAGGAATAAAGAAGAAGCTACTGTCGCTTAGTAGTGGAAGGGCGTCAGGACCAGACGACATAATTGTGAGATTCTACAACGATTGTGTGAATGGACTTCCTCCCCTTCCAGCAGCACCTTATCGTAGATCGCTTGCTCAACGACAGGTATAAAAATAAAAAAAAAGGGTTCAAATGGATCTGAGCACTATGGGACTTAGCATCTGAGGTCATCAGTCCCCTATACTTAGAACTACTTAAATCTAACCAGCCTAAGGACATCACACACATCCATGACCGGGGCTGGATTCGAACCTGCGATCATAGCAGCAGCGCGGTTCCAGACTGAAGCGCCTAGAACCGCTCGGCCACAACGGCCGGCGAAAGGTATTCAGTGACTGGAAAAAAGCGCAGGTCATTCCCGTTTTCAAGGAGCGTCGTGGGACAGAGTCACATAATTATAGGCCTATAACGCTGACCTCAATCTGTTGTAGAACTATGGAACACAAAAAATGGCTCTGAGCACTATGGGACTTAACATCTGAGGTCATCAGTCCCCTAGAACGTAGAACTACTTAAACCTAACTAACCTAAGGCCATCACACACATCCATGCCCGAGGCAGGATTCGAACCTGCGACCGCAGCAGCAGCGTGGTTCCGGACTGAAGCGCCTCGAACCGCTCGGCCACCGCGGCCGGCTATGGAACACATTTTTTGTTAAAAAATTATGACCCTTTTGGAGAAGGAAAATCTCCTCTGTCAAAAGCCAACACTAATTCCTCAGACACAGATTTTACGAAACTCCGAAACTCAGCACTAAACAGAGACCTTGAGGAACTCAGCTCATTCTGTTCCTCCATGAGGTCTATATCGCTGTTGACTGCGACACTCACGTTGAAGCTGTGTACCTACTCATCTATAAGGCATTTGACAGCTTCATGACTGGCGTTACTGTAAAAAATACGAGCTTACCGAGTATTGGACCGGATCTTTGACTGGATTCAAGTCTTCCTGTCAGGTGGACCGCAATACTTTGCTCTTAATAGAACAAAATAGACGGATGTAAATATCATTTCCAGAGAACTGAGGGAAGTGTAATAGGACTGTTACTATCTACAATATATATATATATATATATATATATATATATATATATATATATATATATATATATATATGATCTTGATCTACTAGAAAGCATTGGGAGCTCTTTAAGACTGTTCGTTGTCTATAAGAAAACAGGAACTTCAGAAGACAGTATCAGTTTGCAGAATGATTTGCACAGGTTTCAGGAATGGTGCACGCTCTGTCAGTTGACCCTGAACGTTAATAAACATAACGTATTGTGCATACATAGGAAAAGAAATCCACTGCTGCGCAAGTACACTATTGATGAAAAATTTCTGGAAACAGGTCCCACCCTAAAATATCTAGGAGCAACTATCCATAGCAGTCTTAAGAGGATTGAGGACATGAAGCAAATAGTAGGAAAAGCATATGTCAGATTGAGATTCATAGGAATATGCTTAAGGAAATGTAACTCATCCATGAAAGAACTGGCATACAAGGTACTTGTGCGACCGATTCTTGAGTTTTGTTCACCTGTCTGTAATCCTTAAAAGGTAGTACTGATAGAGGAGACACAGTAGATCCAGTTGAGGAGCAGTGTGTTTCGTCATGGATGGTTTAGTCGATGCGAGGGCTTTAGGGAAATGCTCAAGAAACTCCAGCGACAGACGCTACAAGAGAGCCATTGCGCATCGCAGAGAGGCTTACTATTGAAATATTGAGAGAACACTTTCCGGGAAGAATCAGACAACGTATTACTTCCTGACACATACATCTCATAAAATGGCCACGATGAGAAAACATGAAAAATTATAGTTAATATAGAAGCTCACCGACATTCATTCTACCCACTTTCCATTCGCAGGTGGAGCAGGGAAGGGGTGATGAGTTAGTAGTACCAGAAGTACTTCCCGTCACACACCGTTAGGTGTATGGTTAGTGTGGTGAAGAGCTAGATGAAGACCTGTATGCTTTAACTAGATGACATAATAGTTTCTTCAACGAAAAAACAAATGTGTGTGAAATCTTATTGGACTTAACTGCTAAGGTCATCAGTCCCTAAGCTTATACACTACTTAACCTATATTATCCTAAGGACAAACACACACACACACACACACACACACACACACACACACACACACACACATGCCCGAGGAAGGACTCGAACCTCCGCCGGGACCAGCCGCACAGTCCATGACTGCAGCGCCTTAAACAGCTCGGTTAATCCCGCGCGGCTTTCTTCAACGGATGTACCACAACATGTGAGATGATTGGAGGATGTTTTTAGTAGATTATGGTCAGCATGTTTGATGGTGAGGACGGACAAACTCCATTTTTCCCAAATTCGAGTTAACTACTCCTATTTGGAACACGTAAGTAATGAAAATGGTGTACAGACCGATCTTCATCTTACTGAAGCAATTCAAAATTTTCCAACTCCCTGAACAATCAAACAGATACAGTCGTTCATCTGTTTGTGTAACTACTACAATATATTCGTAAAGGATTTCGCAAAAACAGCTGGACCTTTAAACAGATTACCAGAAGGGATGTAAAGTTTCGGTAGACACAGGAGAGCCAGCGTTCGAGAAGCATTGATTTCGAATCCGGTATTTTCCTGATTCTGAAAAAGTGTTCATCCCCTCGTGCGTTACTTCTAACGAAGCAGTCGGCGGGTAGTTTTGGTCAGATGGTTAATGACCAGGAGCATCCAGTAGCGTATGCTTTGAGGGCATTAAATAAAGTGGAATGTAACAACTCGACAACTTGAAAGAAAATGATAGCGGTCAAACAGAGTATTACACATTTCTGGTGTTACTTCTTTAGTAGAAGATTTAAAGTTAAGACGGATCATTCATCACTGAAAGGGATGCATGTTCTGAAAGTCCTATCTAGGACGCTGGGTTCTCTCTCAACCTTAGTGAATTTGATTATGACGTCATCTGTAAGCCAGGTAGAAAACCTATGAATGTGGAAACATTGAGTTGGTAAGCAGCAATATTGAGTACATTGGGCAAGAGTATGTTAGAATGGCAACAAGCATAGGTAGGATATAAGGACTGCCAGTCTTTCAGTCACGGCAGCATTTTACCGTACATGAGAATTTGTTGTGCAGAGGCATGAAATACCAAGCACAGGTCAAATGTCCCAGCAGATTTTCTAAGGGAAAGCATTTGTTGCCAGGTCATGGTGGGCCATAAGCAGTTGCTAAACATATGGCAGAACGGTTTTGATGGAGAAATAGCAAATGCGAAACGGACCAGTATGTCAGAAACTGACTACCATGTGCAGAAAGAGTGGATATTTCGTGTCAGAAAACCCCTTTGCAGAGATTACCAGAGGTGTCAAAGCCATTTCAAATGATTAGGCTCGACATTTCCAGACAGTACAATAAAACGCCAGCAGAGTACAGGTATATATTTACGATCACCGACCATTTCTAACAGTTTCTGGTGAAGATAGCATGATTAGCGCATGCACCTCGTTTCAGAACTTATGAAACAGCTGTGCCATGTGTTACTCATTTGGATGTTGCAAATGAGCTCGTTCCGCCCTCAAACCAATGGTAGGATGAAACGCATCCATCAGACCATTTCAAAAATTCTTAGTGTCTGCATAAATGCTACACACGATGATTGGAATGCCTGTCTTCCATATGTGGTTTGTGTGTATAACTCAAAGAGTCATACGGGAACAGGCATGTCACCATTTGATGTGGTGTACATCAGTAAGATGCTGTCGCCCTTTGGCGCTTTGGTAAACTACCACAATATTGTGGAGGGCAGTAGGTATTGGTCACTAACCCCTATACAGCAAAGGGAATGACGAAGGAAATCTTTACCAAATATCACAAACCGTATCAGGTCGTGAAAACGACCTCAGTGGTTAATCTAAAAGTACAATCACGTTCAGAAAAAAACGGAACACCTGGAACGACTAGAGATAGGAAGTTCATGTTCATAGGACATGTACATTAGTATGATGTGTAGAAATGATTAGCATTTGAATCATGTCGGCCAGCGTGTTCAAGGTCAACATCGATATCGCGGCGCAATACAACGTACCGGTAAAATGCGGCTGCGGCTCTCGCTGTCGCTACACACCGAAGGTAATGGATCAATGTGACTTGAGCAGGCGTGCAGGATGCCTCGCTGACCTATGGGCGAAACGTACCGTGAATTCAGTGAGTCTGAAAGAGGGCACATTATTGGCAGGAGAGAATTTGATGCATCCATCCAGGAAACTGCTGCTCGTGTGGGACGAAGTGTTTCGGCAGTGCAACGGGTGTGTGCAGAATGGTTCACGGACGGCCGTAGAACACGACGAGATGGGTCAGGTTTCACCATCCAGATCACCTCCAGAGAAGATCGACACCTCATCCGAATGACATTGTAGGACAGATCTGCGTCCTTCTCGGCTCTGGCGCAACCGTGGAATAGTTTAACACATCGCACACTATCAGGGGTGTCAGTCCATCGCCGTTTATTGCGGCATGGGTTACGTGCGCGTCGTCCACTTCTCCGCCTACGTTTGACGAATGTGCAGAAACATGATAGGTGGCAACGGTGTATTTAACGCCACCCCTGGGCACAGATAGTGTTTTTGGACGAATACGGCTTCAGTTTGTTTGAAAATGATAGCCGCATTTTGGTTCGCCGCAGACAGGGGGAGCGACATCACAGTGACTGCACTCGCACATAGCACCAACTGAAGACCTTAGGCCGGTATTACACTATCAAATTTCTTTGTCAAAGATTTGATCAAAGATGTGATCCAATATTCCGTCCAATATATTTGACAAAGATCTTTGACGTAGCGCTAGAAGGGGTATTACACTGTCATCAAATTTTTCGTCAAAGTTCAAGATGGCTGACAACAACTTGTTATTAACCGCAGCAGTTCTACGTACTCCAATTGCATTGTGTGCACATGCGGAAAAGAAGTGGGGGAAAAAATGGAACCATACATACGAGGTTGACAGTCTTAAAAGTCCTGGGATTACAACTTGATAATAAATTCAGTTGGGAGGAGCACACCACAGAACTGCAGAAAGGCCTTAACAAATCTGTATTTGCAATTCGAGTGTTAGCAGACATAGGCAACATAAAAATGAAAAAGCTTGCATACTTTCATTCCATAATGTCATATGGGATAATATTTTGGGGTAAATCTTGAAGTCAAACAAAAGTTTTCAAGGTCCAAAGGCGTGTAATACGTATTATTTGTGGAGTAAATTCACGGACCTCCTGCAGAAACCTCTTCAAAGAACTGGGTATACTAACTACTGCTTCTCACTATATTTACTTCTTAATGAAATTTGTCGTAAATAATATATCTCTTTTTCCAACAAACAACTCAGTTCATACATACAATACCAGGAACAAAAATGATCTGCACAAGAACTTAAAAGCACTTACTTTAGTTCAAAAAGGGGTCCACTACTCAGGAACACTCATCTTCAATAATTTGCCAGGAAACATACAAAATTTAGTTAGAAATAAAGATCAGTTTATAAGGAGCCTGAAAGACTTACTACTGGCCAACTCCTTCTACTCCATTGGCGAAATTTTTAATAGACACAAATGATGTATTGTATTTATTCATACTATTAGTATCGTTATTTCAGCTTAAAAAAATCGACATTTTCCACATCCACGAGGATCTCCTCAGCATGGATCTATGGAACGAAAAACTAATCTAACTGGGTGAAGCCGTGGGTTTTACGACGACACGATAAAAGCATTCAACAAAACTTGTTATGTGAGCTTACAGTGGAAGACGTCAAGTCGTACATCAATTACTTAAGAATGGATGAGCATACATTTCTGTATGTGCTCAATGAAGTGTATCCTCATATCACAAAGCACAATATTCACTTAAGAACTGCTACATCTTCAGAAGACAGGCTCATTATAACACTCCGATTCCTTGCTACAGGAGAGGGTTAAGTTAGGTTAGGTTAGGTCAGGTCAGGTTAGGTCTCCAATCTTCTTAATCTATTTTTGTATTCAGGGTGCCTCACATTGTAAAGCGCCTCATCAGCTTCAGACATCTCTATTAATTTTGTAGTTGTCGGCACACACCAATTGTATTTACCGGCAATGGTTATAAAAACACTACAGACGACAGAACGCTGCAGCGATGCTAGCGCTCCATGTGGTAACATGTCACATTGCAGTGAACAGAAGACAAGCGGTTTCTTTGATCAAATATACAGCGAGGCCCTAGATTTGATCAAATATTGGACGACATTTGACAAAGTCCCTATTACACTATCAAATATCTTTGACAAAGATATTGGACAAAGATATTGGACAAAGAAATTTGATAGTGTAATACCGGCCTTAATGGTGTGGGGTGCTACTTGGTACAGCCACAGATCACAGTTGGTGCTTGTCCAGGGTACTGTGACCAACTTTACGTGTGTGACCCGTAGTCAAACACCATCTGTCCAGCACCCCAGACGCCATTTTTCAGCAAGACAATGCACGACCACATGCTGCTGCACGAACACGTGCCTTCTTGGTGTCACAGGATGTAAGCCTTTTGCCCTGGTCCGCCAGATCACCAGACTTGTCGCCAATCGAAAATGCGTGGGATATGGTGAAACGACGGGTGCAGCGCGGTGATCGAATGCCAACCACCAGAGACGAACTTTGGAACCAGATGAATGCAGTATGGGTGGCTATACGACAGGACACCATTCGCACCTTACACACGGCGATGCCATCAAGCATGGGACAAGTTATCATGGCCCATGGCGGACCATGTGCGTATAAGGCAACAGGAGACATGCTGAATCGAGGTGACTAAAATGCTAATTATTTCTGCAGAACATACTAATGTACATGTCCTGTGAATATGAGAATCCTACCTCTAGTCCTTCAAGATGTCCTTTTTTCCTGAACAGGAGTGACAGGAGTGTACAGTTTACTACCAAATCGTCTATCTTTCACGTTAATTGGGTAGAACCCTCTAAAGTTGAGATAGATGGGTATCATAACTTTCTGCGACCGACTTGGTGCGCAAGGATGCAGCAGGCAGAAACAAGGAACATCTAGCGGTTAGAGAGTGCAAGACTCATGACTTGCTGTATGCTTTAACATCACGTAATTAGTTATGTTGTTAAATTCTTTGTAATATTTTGGTTATGTTAAATTTATTCTTGATATCTGCATTTTGGAAGTATTTTATACTGCACTGTGTTCAGACGGATTTGGTGCTTTCTAGTACGATTTCCACGTGTATTTTACTTCTAATATTGTAAGTTTACTGTCATAATTTGTTTTCCGCTCTTTCTCGTTTTCTGCTTGCCGTTAGTTACTCGTTACGAAAATGAGGAGGGGCTGATGGACGGTCCTTCTCCTATTGTGGTGAGTTTGTGAGGACATCCTAAATGAGGTGAATGTTCCTGGTTTGGCCATACTTAATTGGAAGTGGAGCAGATCGCTTAACTGTCGTTCAGGCGTTGGAATCTGGTATGTTGTTCCCTAAACAATCGGATGTGTTGCTCATGATCCATTAGTGGACGTTAAAATCAACAACAGAGGTTTGGTAAATTAGGGGTGAATTTCCGAGACTGCAAGATGTGAGACCACAGTTCATTTTAGAGGTCATTCTGTATTTATTTGGCGGATTTTTTGAATCATGTCTTGGGACAGCACATTCAAGGTATCTTGAACATTAAACAGAACGTTTGTTTGAATATTCTGTGTGGCGTAGTGCAATGTTTTCTTCCACATTTCCGTTTTGAGTCATCGGTGGACACTCATTTTCCAAGATGATAACAGGCTACCTGTGTACACGTTCTGATTTGATGAACATTCAAGTATCCCATCGTACGTCGACTGGCCCATTATATCACTTAATTGTACTCCCATGTAAGTGCCTGGGGCTTAAGGGAATTGACAGTGAAACGCATCAGTCAACATCCTAGTACTATGGTAACTTATGGGATCTAATCACCAATGAGTGGTCTCAGCTGGATATGAGCCCGAAGAAACATGTAGAGCCTTATCTCGTCGAACTGAGGCCATTACCAAGAAAAACAGCGATTTCACTCAGGTTTGCGTAAGAGCTGAAATAGATATTTTTTATTAAACGTACGAATCAGTCATATGTACAGTCATTTTTTTGTTGTGTCTACAACATACCACAGATCATAAAGCAGTTAGTGCCTAGGACGAAATTATGTTGCGAATCTAATGCAAACTGTCATCTCTTTGTCACTGTAGAATTTAAAACGCTAAACATGTAATAATTTTCCGGGTCCAGTTGTAGAAAAAACCTCTTACTATGCAGCGAGTATGTTGGAGTCTTTCACCTTACTGAAGAATTATTCAAAATTTTGAACTAATTTGGAGTATATGCTATGAAAGCATAATATAATAGTAAGTCAGCCACATACTGTAATGTCAGTTCGCCTCTTTAGCGGAGTGCTCAGTGTGACAGACACTCGTCTGGAAGACCTAGGTGTGATTCCCAGTACTTCGAGGGATTTATCCTTGTTGGGAGGAGTGGACTTGAGTACACTCAGCCTCATGACGCCAATTTCAGACCTATTTGATCGAGAGGTAGCAGCTCCAAGGTAGAAAACGACCAGGAGTGACGTGTGTTGACATCATACCCACCCATACCATATCTGATGATGAGTGACAGAGGATTACACAGCGGTCAGTCGACAATCGTGTGGTCTTCAGGGCCCGATCGCAGGTATCCCACTAATGAACCACTCTAATGTTAAAATGTCTTACGTCAGTAGTTACTGCCATTTTGCATATTAAATCATGACGTCATTAATTTATATACACTTTGTTGTCAAAGTATTTTGCACTAATATTTATAGCCTTTTGCAGAATATGCTGTGATATCTGTAAATTTTTCACACGGTGACTGTGGCTGACTGCATGCAGTACGCTACAACAACAACACTAACGTACTTGTCATTTACAGGTTTACAGTTACACCATTTGTACCTCCTTTCCAAATTTACCGTCCTTACGGCCATCCTACCAACTTCATGCCAATCTTTTACTTATTACTCTGCCAAATATCCAATTATATGTCATAGTCTACGAATTTCCCAACCAGTTTTACTGCCTATCCTATTACTCTCTTGCCATTTTTCGGCCTATCCTGTAAATTTGCCAATTTTACAGCCTATCCTAACAATTTTCATGCAATTTTACGGCCTATGTTGCCCATTTGCCAATTCTACACCCTATCCCACCAGTTCCCTGCCTATTTTATGGGCTATCCTGCCAATTTCCGAACTTCATTGTCTCTCCTACCATTTTGAATTGCTTGCTGCTTATCCTAGAAATTTCGAGGTATGCCATGACGGCATAAAAAATGGCAGTTGAGCCACATGCTGTGACGTCAAAGTATCTCTCGTTAATTTTACCGGAATATTCCAGAATATGGCATGATGTTATTCATCTACACACACTGTAACTTAAAAGTGTCATATCACACAGAGTACACTAATATTTGCCATCTTTTCTAAGTAGGGTAACTCTGCTACACACGGTCTTTCTCCTACCATATACAGACGTTGAATGGCGAAACTTGTAAAATTGAAATAACAATAAAATTAATTTAATGTTGTTCTTTATAACAGATATCTACACCCTGATTCCAGACAAACCTAATCCTCTCACTACAGGGCACAGAACTTGAATTGTTCCTACTGCCTGAAAGCAAATTGCACGAGAGCAGTGGAGCCCAGCAGCTATTTCCCATGGGCATGTTTGTCTTGACATGCAATTGGCTGAAAGTAAAGTAGGGGATGGGAGGAAACGAGATATGAAGGGGAGAGGGTTGACCTCGAAAACTGAGGCACAATTGCCTCTGCTGTAACTTAGCACTGGAAGTGTAACCCGCTACTGAAGGTCAAGGCCATATGGAGCATACACTGCTACCTAACTGAGATAAAAGAAATTAATGGAGATGAAAATTTAATTGTGATATGGTAACGCGATGTGATAGTTGGAAAAGGAAGCTAAGGAAAAATTATAGATGTATATGGACCAGGGCAAGGTAATGAGAGAGAAAGCCACCTGGCAGGATTAGTCACAGAGCATAAATTAAACATCACTGACGCTTGACTCAAGTATCGTGAAAGAAGATCGCATATGTGGAAGAAACTTGGAGACACCAGAACATTTCAGAATGATTTATGTGATGGTAAGAAAGAAATTTCGGAACCATATTTTAAACTGTCAGGCATTTCCAAATGCAGATGTAGACTCAAATCACAATTAATTGGTTATGAACTGTAGATTAAAACTGAATAAATTGTATGAAGCTCGTAAATTTAAAAGATAGGATCTCGACAGTCTGAAAGAACCAGACATTCTTGAGAATTTCAGAGTGAGCGTAAGGAGCCAACTAACTACAACAGGGGAGTTTGAGAGATGAAATAGTAAAGGCAGCAGAGAATGAACTAGGTAAAATGACAAGGCGTAGCAAAAATCCTTGGATATCTCAGTAGATATTGAATTTAATTGCTGAGAAGAGAAAATATAAAAACGCAGCAAAAGATGCAGGTGAAAGAGAATACAAACGTCTAAAATAGAGACAGACAAGAAGCGCAAAAGGCTAAGCAGGCATGGCTAGCAGACGAATGTAAGGACTCTAGGAGCGTTTATCACAAGAGGAAAGATACATATGAGCTGTAGTATAGTTAAAGCGGTCTTTCGAGAAAGGAGAAAGAGCTGTATGAATATCAAGAGCTCAGATGGAAAACCAGTACTAAGTAAAGAAGGAAATGCGAACTGTGGAAGGGGTAAATAGAGTGAGAAATGATCTTGTAGGCAATATTAGCGAACAAGAAGACGCTGTAGATGAAGATAAACGATATTTCGTCAGAGCTACTGACTCCTAGGGACAGCCAGCCATAATAAAGCCATTCCACCTGGTGTGCAAGTTGTATGAGGCAGGAAAAATACTTCAGACTTGAATAATAATGTGATAATTCCAATTACAAAGAATGCAGGTGCCAACTGGTGTGAATATTACCGAAATATCAGCTTAGTTAGTCAAGATCGCAAAATACTGACACGACGTATTCACAGAAGAATTGAAAAATAGGCTGAAGCCGACCTCTGGGAAGATCAGTTAGGATTCTGGAGAACTGTAGGCTCACCTGACGCAATACTGATCTTACGAATTATTTTGGAAGAGAGGCTAAGAAAAGGCAAACCTACGTCTGTTGCATTTGTATACTTAGAGAAAGCATTTGCCAATTTTAACACAGATCCGCTAGTCGAGAATGGGAATCAGCGGTTGAGAAGGGAGTGAGACAGGGTTAGAATTTATTCTCAATGTTATTCAGTCTGTACAATGATCACGCAGTAAACGAAACTGAAGAAAAATGTGGAAAAAGTAATTCAAGTCGGGGAGAAGAAAGGAAAACATTGAAGTCTGGTGACGACATTTTAATTTAGTCACAGGCAGCAAAGAACTTGGAAGAGCAGTTGAACGGAATCGACAGTGTCTTGAAACGAGGATACGAAATGCACAGAAACAAAAGCAGAACAATGGCGTAAATCAGGAAATGCTAAGGACATTAGATTAGGAAACGAGACAGTAAAAGTAGCAGTTGAGTTCTGCTATTTAGGCAGTAAAATAGCTGACAATGGCCAAAGTAGATAGGGTAAAAATGTAGACTGGGACTGGCATGAAGAATTTTTTGGAAGAAAAGATATTTGTTAGCTTTGAAAATAAATTTAAGTGGTAGGAAGGTTTCTCTGGAGGTATTGGTCTCGAGTGCAGCTTTCTATGGAAGTAGACTGTGGACGATAAACAGTTCAGACAAGAAGAGAAAGGAAATTTTTTAAGATGATGCTACAGAAGAATGCTGGAGGTTATGTGGGTTGATCAAGTAACCAAACGGAAGGTACTGAATACAGTTGAGAAGAAAGGGAATTAGTGACACAACCTGGTCAAAAGAAGGGATGGGTTGATAGGACACGTTCCAATTTAGTACTAGAGGGAAGTGTGGGCAGTAAAAATCGTAGAGGGAGGTCAAGAGATGAATACAGTCAGCAGATTGAAAAGGATGTAGGTTGCACCAGTTAATAGGAGACGAACAGACTTGAATAGGACAGAATAGCATGGAGAGTTGCATCAGATCAGGCTTTGGACTGAAGAAGACCACAACAACAGAGACCTATTTAATCACGTGCAGACGGTTTCGTAGTGCCTGGGCTGGCACAGACAATCCAGTTGTTGCCAAAATGGTACATCTATTTCCGTTGCGTCTTACTGGGTGCTTGTGATCCATAGATTGTAGAGAGCTAGAGATCTTGTCATTAGGTGACAATTATGGTGAAAACTCTATATGAATATTTTACGATAGCAAGTGAATTAGTCCTGCACACACTTAGTGATTCATTACAGTCACGTCCACAGAGTGCCCTACTCAACTGTGCTAAAAACGCATTTCATTATACGGGGTGTATCATAATTAATGGCGTAGACGCATATTGTTGAAAGTACACGATACTAGAAGCAAAAAAGTCTCAGTAAAAGTAGGGTCGAAAATGCATATCTTAAGAACTACGAGCAATTTTTCATCTTCGATACTCGGAAACAAATCTCTTCTACTACTTGCTTTCCATATTTTGGGAAGTGGTAGTATGGACCAAAATAAGAAAAAATGTCCAGCAAACATGTGCTCTAAAACGCATACCTTAAAAGTTACGAGCATCTCATCATTAGAAGAGTTATGTTTCAAAACAGCAAAGATGAACAAGTGTTCATAGCTCTTAAGGAATGCATTTGAGAGCCAGTTCCCAAAATATGGAAAGCAAAGAACTTGCAGGAGAAGACATTTGTTTCACAGTATCGAAGATGAAAAATTGCTCGCAGCTCTTAAGGTATGCATTTTCCACCCTATGTTCACTGAGACTTTTTGCTTCTAGTATCGTGTACTTTCAACTGTATGCGTTTACGCCATTAATTATGATACACCCTGTATAAGTGACATGTAATATAAAGAATGTAAAACACATTAGTCAATAAACCTTTTAACCATTGTACCATTCACAACGTATAAATTACGTTCACATAACACTTGATCAGGAGATGAAACGCCAAATACATGTTCACATATATGCGACTCATCACTATTACACTATTTCATCAAAAGTATCCGGACATCTCGCTGAAAATGACTTACAAGTTCGTGGCGCCCTCCATCGCTAATGCTGGAACTCAATACGGTGTTGGCCTACCATTAGCCTTGATGAAAGCTTCCACTCTCGCAGGCATACGTTCAGTCAGGTGCTGGAAGGTTCCTTGGGGAATGGCAGCCCATTCTTCACGAAGTGAAAACATCCCACAGATGTTCTCTAGGATTCAGGTCATGACTCTGTGCAGGCTAGTCCATTACAGGGACGTTATTGTCTTGTAACCACTCTGCCACAGGCCGTGCATTATGAACGGTGCTCGATCGTGTTGAAAGAAGCGACCGCTATCCCCGAATTGCTCTTCAACACTAGGAAGCAAAAAGGTGCTTAAAACATTAATGTAGGCCTGTGCTGTGATAGTGCCACGCAAAACAACAACAGGTGCAAGCCAACTCCATGAAAAAAACGACCACACCATAACACCACCGACTCCGAATTTTACTGTTGGCACTACACACGCTGGCATATGACGTTCGCCAGGCATTCCCCATACCCACACCCTGCCATCGGATCTCCGCATTGTGTACCGTGATTCGTTACTCCACACAACAGTTTTCCACTGTTCAATCGTCCAATGTTTATGCTCCTTACACCAAGAAAGGTGTCGTTTGGAATTTACTGGTGTGATGTGTGGCTTATGAGCAGCCGCTCGACCATGAAATCCAAGTTTTCTCACGTCTCGCCGAACTGTCATAGTACTTGCAGTGGATCCTGATGGAGTTTGGAATTCCTGTGTGATGGTCTGGATAGATGTCTGCCTAATACACATTACGACCCTCTTCAACTGTCGGCGGTCTCTGTCAGTCAACAGACGAGGTCAGCCTGTACGCTTTTGTGCTGTACGTGTCCTTTCACGTTTCCAGTTCACTATCACATCGGAAGCAGTGGACCTAGGGATGTTTAGGAGTGTGGAAATCTCGCGTACAGACGTATGACACAAGCAACACCCAATTACCTGACCACGTTCGAAGACCGTTGAGTTCCGCGGAGCGCCCCGTTCTGCTCTCTCACGATCTCTAGTGACTACTGAGGTCGCTGATATTGAGTACCTGGCAGTAGGTGGCAGTACAATGCATCTAAAACGAAAAATGTATGTTTTTGGTTGTGTCCGGATACTTTTTATCACATAGTGTATGTCTCACACTACTGTAGATGAATTTCCTTGGGTGTCACACCACGAAAGCCGAGAATTCAAATGATTGCTCACTGTTCTCGTAATGAAAACATAGTACTGAAGTCATTACTCACACTCATCGCAATTACTAGAGTTCTGTGTGCTGTACGATTTTAGAGTGCTCCCGCATACCGTTCAACGCCCACCTTCTTTTGAGCCAGTTTGCAAATCGTAGAAATAACTGTGTCCTGAGAAGGGAAACTGGAGACCTTACAACTTTAATGGATCTCGTATTAAAGTAATCTAGTAACATTTGTGCTTTTTCTAGTGCTATGTTTGGGGTAAAGCACTTCTTATTGGCCTTCATCCCCGCGACATAACGTCTTTAACCCATGCGGTGACTGACACGCGATTCGTGACTATAAGTACCGGTTGTTGTTGTTGTGGTCATCAGTCCTGAGACTGGTTTGATGCAGCTCTCCATGCTAATATATCCTGTGCAAGCTCCTTCATCTCCCAGTACCTACTGAAACCTAAATCCTTCTGAATCTGCTTAGTGTATTCATCTCTTGGTCTCCCTCTACGATTTTTTCCCTCCACACTGCCCTCCAATGCTAAATTTGTGATCCGTTGATGCCTCAGGACATGTCCTACCAACCGATCTCTTCTTCTAGTCAAGTTGTGCCACAAACTTCTCCCCAGTCCTATTCAATACCTCCTCATTAGTTACGTGATCTACCCATCTAATCTTCAACATTCTTCTGTAGCACCACATTTCGAAAGCTTCTATTCTCTTCTTGTTCAAACTATTTATTGTCCATCTTTCACTTCCATACATGGCTACACTCCACACAAATACTTTCAGAAACGACTTCCTGACACTTAAATCTATACTCAATGTTAACAAATTTCTCTTCTTCAGAAACGCTTTCCTTGCCATTGCCAGTCTACATTTTATATCCCCTCTACTTCGACCATCATCAGTTATTTTGCTCCCCAAATAGCAAAACTCCTTTACTACTTTAAGTGTCTCATTTCCTAATCTAATTCCCTCAGCATCACCCGACTTAATTCGACTACATTCCATTATCCTCGTTTTGCTTTTGTTGATGTTCATCTTATATCGTCCTTTTAAGACACAGTCCATTCCATTCAACTGCTCTTCCAAGTCCTTTGCTGTCTCTGACAGAATTACAATGTCATCGGCGAACCTCAAAGTTTTTATTTCTTCTCCCTGGATTTTAATGCCTACTCCAAATTTTTCTGTTGTTTCCTTTACTACTTGCTCAATATACAGATTGAATAACACCGGGGAGAGGCTACAACCCTGTCTCACTCCCTGCCCAACCACTGCTTCCCTTTCATGTCCCTCGGCTCCTATAACTGCCATCTGGTTTCTGTACAAATTGTAAATAGCCTTTCGCTCCCTGTATTTTACCCCTGCCACCTTTAGAATTTGAAAGAGAGTATTCCAGTCAACATTGTCAAAAGCTTTCTCTATGTCTACAAATACTAGAAACGTAGGTTTGCCTTTCCTTAATCTTTCTTCTAAGATAAGTCGTAAGGTCAGTATTGCCTCACGTGTTCCAACATTTCTACGGAATCCAAACTGATCTTCCCCGAGGTCGGCTTCTACTAGTTATTCCACTCGTCTGTAAATAATTCGTGTTAGTATTTTGCAGCTGTGACTTATTAAACTGATAGTTCGGTAATTTTCACATCTGTCAACACCTGCTTTCTTTGGGATTGGAATTATTATATTCTTCTTGAAGTCTGAGGGTATTTCGCCTGTCTCGTACATCTTGCTCACCAGATGGTAGAGTTTTGTCAGGACTGGCTCTCCCAAGGCCGTCAGTAGTTCTAATGGAATGTTGTCTACTCCAGGGGCCTTGTTTCGACTCAGGTCTTTCAGTGCCCTGTCAAACTCTTCACGCAGTATCGTATCTCCCATTTCATCTTCATCTACACCCTCTTCCATTTCAATATTGTCCTCAAGTACATTGCCCTTGTATAGACCCTCTATATACTCCTTCCACCTTTCTGCTTTCTCCTCTTTGCTTAGAACTGGGTTTCCATCTGAGCTCTTGATATTCATACAAGTGGTTCTCTTTTCTCCAAAGGTCTCTTTAATTTTCCTGTAGGCTGTATCTATCTTACCCCTAGTGAGATAAGCCTCCACGTCCTTACATTTGTCCTCTAGCCATGCCTCCTTAGCCATTTTGCATAAGTACCGGTAGTATGGATTATGGTGCTAGAGTCAGCATAATGTGCTCCTTTAGCTTCAACTGGTGAACACAGTTACCACTACAAGAAGTGTGTGTGCAATGCCTAGTCTGTATACATTTCCTGTTGTCTGACGGCAGATTTGTTGGTGGCATATCCCAGACATTTTACACCGGGCCGCAGCGACACAGTCGTATCAGACGTGGATTCAAGAGCGCCCAACAGGTTTGGTAGGCTATCCGCCAAATAGTCCAACTGCACTGCTACCCCTCTTAGTTTTGTGCTTGAGTGACCCATTTGCCCACACTCTTCACGGTCGTTCGGCCGTGGCGATCACGTGCGTTACGTGTTTGTCCATCCCTGGCCGCCTTTGCCCGCGAGAGCTCGAGGGCCCATTGGGAGAGCACTTGGGCTGGAACACCGTAATTCAGACTAACGGGGTAGGGTACATCGTAGCGAGGGCATTCAGATAGGAGCAGTAGCAGTGAGTACCTGGCAGAAAACAGCGCCTGCTGAGAGGAAGCGGGTGGTCTGCGGAAGGGCCCGTCGGCGTGCCGCAGCACACAGGCCAGGCGGCGCTCGTCCACGGCCAGCCGGAGGAAGCGCAGCAGCCTGCGGAGCTCGGTGCTCGGCTCGAGGCGCAGCCGCTCGAAGTGCAGCAGCGTCGCTTCGTCGGCGTGCGTGTAGTTGGCCCACGTGGCCGCCAGCTCGCGCCACACCAGCGCCAGCTGCGACGCGAACCTCTCCCACTCTGCACACAAAAGACAGCACGCCGTGTCAATGCGATGACATCTATGGAAAATGGGCAAACCAGTTGCAATAAGTAACTCTAACGGTTCACGTTATAAACTTTCAAACAGACTTCCTTTTTTCTGTTTGGTTTGATAATTGGTCTAATGTATTAAACTTCCCACATACAGCCGGCCAGGGTGGCCGAGCGGTTCTAGGAGCTACAGTCTGGAACCGTGCGACCGCAACGGTCGCAGGTTCGGATCCTGCCTCGGGCATGGATGTGTGTGATGTCCTTAGGTTAGTGAGGTTTAAGTAGTTCTAGGTTCTAGGGGACTGATGACCTCAGAAGTTAAGTCCCACAGTGCTCAGAGCCATTTGAACCATTTCCCACATACAACGTGTGTATAACATGATTTGGCATCCGAAAAGTCCCTGAATTTGAGTTTTGCTTACAGAAGGGTATGAGTGCACTAAAATATCGCTTTGTGTCTCCCGGTACATCCTTGTCGGGTTACTGTGGTCATCGGGTGCTAGCTGAATGGTTTGGTTATGTCTCGGTAATTCTACTTTCAGTGAATTTTTGATTCGATTTTGTCATATGATGACATGGTTGGAAAAAATGTTCAAATGCGTGTGAAATCTTATGGGACTTAACTGCTAAGGTCATCAGTCTCTAAGCTTACACACTACTTAACCTAAATTATCCTAAGGACAAACACACACACCCATGCACGAGGGAGGACTCGAACCTCCGCCAGGACCAGCCGCACAGTCCGTGAATGCAGCGCCTGAGACCGCTCGGCTAATCCCACGCGGTACATGGTTGGAGACCGTGGCTGTTATTTGAAGACAAATGTTGATGGTGTTGGGACAGCAACCAGCCACAAATTTATTTTCAGTTCCTTTATGCAAAAGGTACCGTTACCGGTTTCGAATCATTACGATTCATTGTCAGACGGCTTTCATGCTTTTATTATAACATGTGCTGTGTTTTCTTTACTGATTAGTTATCCTAAAATATAAATAGTACATAATTATAAGCACGTCACGAAGATGGCTGTGTTACAGATTTGCATTGGGATGTGACTCACGTGAAATGTCGGTTTGTAGTACCTGTTTTCATAGTTTTCGTCCAGCAGACAACGAATGCGGCGAAAACTACAAACGTTGTCCCCTGGACGAAAATTATGAAAACTAGTACCACAAACCGACATTTCACGTGAATCACATCCAAATGCAAATCTGTAACTCAACCATCTTTGTGACGTGCTTAGCCGGCCGGAGTGGCCGAGCGGTTCTAGGCACTACAGTCTGGTAACGCGCGACCGCTACGGTCGTAGGTTCGAATCCTGCCTCGGGCATGGATGTGTGTGATGTCCTTAGGGTAGTTAGGTTTAAGTAGTTCTAAGTTCTAGGGGACTGATGACCACAGCAGTTAAGTCCCATAGTGCTGAGAGCCATTTTTTGACGTGCTTATAATTATGTATTATTTATATTTTAGGATAACTTATCATTAAAAAAACCTACCACATATTGTAATGAAAGCATGAAATCCGTGTGACAATGAATCGTAATGATTCGAAACCGGTAACGGTACCTTTTGAATAAAGGAACTCAAAATAAATTTGTGGCTGGTTACTGTCTCAACACCATCAGAATTTTGATTTTTCGATGATTGACCTGAAAGGGCAGCATGTCTGTATTGAGTTTTGTATTACACCTGGGAAAACCGCTGAAAAAACGTACGAAATGTTGAAGTGAGGTTTTGGAGACAACAGTGTAGCTCAGGCACATACTTATGACCGGTGTATGTGGACGGATAGATTAGTATTGTCTTTTCATTACAACAGCGCTGACAGGGTGCTTCACTCTCCTCATTTTTCGTAGATTTAATATTTTTATTTCACTTTAGATTGATCCAGTGCTAGGTACATTGTCCAGTACGAGAGTTCTCTTTGTGATGCTGCCTCTGGATCACGGGGGCCTGGGTTCGATTCCTGACCGGGTGGGGGATTTTCTCTGCCCGGGGACTCGGTGTTTGTGTTGTCCTCATCATTTCGTCATCATCATCATCATCATCATTCATGACAGTGGATAGACTGGAATGTGAAAAAATTGAGCTGAGTGAAAATTGGGACTTTGTACTTAACGCTGATAACAGCGCAGTTGAGTGCCCCACAAACCAAACATCGTCATCGTCCTTGTGATGCCAGTACACGAGTGTAAGATGGACTAATTCAGAGTTTCTTTGTAGCTTTAAACCGTTTCAATTCAACCTACTTTCTGTCAAATATATAGATGTACAGAATAGTATGTGGAGATCAGGTCACTCTTATGCCATCATTTTCAAAATGTCCGCGGCTCGTGGTCTTGCGGTAGCGTTCTCGCTTCCCGCGCACGTGGTCACTAAATGAGCAGGCAAATACAATCTATAAAGTTGTCACAGTTAACATAAATAAAATGAGCACACCTTTAAAAATTCGAGCCCTCGCGGATTTCCTACGCCATAGAAGAACGGACGTTGCACTATTGCAAGAAGTGGTTACGACGAAAATAAACCAGATACCAGGATATGCGGCAATCACAAATATAGACCCAGAATCCCAATGCGGTACGGTAATAATGGTATGGAACGGAATCGACTTTGGCGGGACTAAAATGTTGTCAAGCGGCCGAGGGATAGCGCAAAACATAGAAGAGACGCTCTTTATCAACATATACGCACCTTCTGGCACAGACAACAAGCGAGCAGTTGCCGAACTGCTGATGCAGAACAATAACAACATCATCATTGGAGGAGATTTTAACTGTGTCGCCGCAGCTGAAGACCAAATACCCGTAGCAAACATGTGCTCAGAACTGCAAGAACTGATCCGACGACTGAAAATAGAAGATTCGTGGCGCCTTCTCCATCCAACACACACTGAATTTACATACCACCAAAAAAATGGTAAAAGCAGTCTGGACCGTATATATGTCAGCAGAGCAGCAACTAAAAATGTAACGCACGTCGAAGTCTGTCCTGTCATCTTTTCGGGCCACTACAGCTACGAATGAAGCCTGCATCTCCAGAAAGAAAAGAACGTGGGCACAAGAAGCACGTGGAAGCTAAATACGGAACACCTGCAGGACGCGGAACTGCGCAAGCAAATAGTGGAAACGTGGCAAGAATGTTTGGCGCAGCGTGCACGCTACAGCAGCACGACCGAGTGGTGGCTGGCACGAGCGAAGCCGATAATGCGCAGCCTGTTGATAAGATACAGCGCGGAAAAGCCATTCCGGAGGCGAACCACGGCCGAGTTCTACCAGCAGTGCCTGAAAGACGCACTCGACGCACCGGCAGACGACCAGCAATACCTGCCGTGAGTGAGGAGAATCAAGGCAAAACTCCTTCAAATAAAGAAACAGCAAATAAGGGGCGTCCTCACCAGAAGCAAAACATATGGCGAGGTGGATGAAGAGCCACTCACCGTGCACCACCTAAATAGGGAAATGGAGAGAGCGGCACGAAAGTGCGTAAGTGTGCTTCAGGACAAGCAGGGAAAGACGCTCACGACGAAAACGGTGTTAACAAAACACACCGAGGACTATTTACGAGACATGTTCCGTCGAGAAGCGACAGACGACGCGGCAACTGCTGAAATCCTCCAGCAGACGAGGAGCGTGTTCACAGACGCAGACAGGGCGTTGCTGACAGAAAATGTCGACGTGGATGACATCAAAGAAACGATGAAGACCAGCGCCAGGGGACGTGCTAGGAGGGCAATTCACGGAGATGGTGAACGAGATACTCGATGGGGCGGAAATTCCACCTGGGCTGACCGAAGGGACCATAACCCTCATCCCTAAGAAGAGAGCCGCCCGCCCCATTGAAGAGTTTCGTCCGATTACGCTCCTGAACCCCGACTATAAAATAATGGCGAAATGCATCGTAAACAACCTGAAATCGGCGATGAGGAAAGTCATCAGTCCGTGGCAAACATGTGTGGTACCAGGGAAAAATATATTTGACGCCACATGCACCTACAGGGACATAATAGCACAGGCAGCCACCACCAGAAGCGCAGGTACCATAATTTCGGTGGACTTCAACAAAACCTTCGACAGGATCAACCACAAATATCTCGTAGAGACACTAAACAGAATCGGGTTTGGGCAAAAATTCATCACAATCATCCAGAAGATACTAAGTACTGCGAGATCGACAGTAATAATCAATAGTTGGAAAACAAAACTGATAAAACTGGACAGAGCCGTGAGGCAAGGCTGTCCATTGTCAATGGCTCTATTCGCTATAGCACTGGGCCCGCTGCTGCGTAAACTCACAAATGACATCAGAGGATTCACCGTAGGAGACAAAGCAATAGCATGTATAGCCTACGCTGACGACCTAGGCATCTTTATTGAAGACCAGGAAGGTACTGGGAGAGCAGAAACCATCATGAACACATTCCAAAAAGCGTCAGGCGCCCAAACCAACCCCAGGGAAACAGTGCTACTGCCGATAGGGAATCAACGACTCAATCCAGACAGCCAGTGGTATAAAATAGCAGAAAGCCATAAAGTTCTTGGAATATATATATACAGTCTTGTCCAATTACGAGTACAATGGCCGCATACAACTGGAGGGACGTGCTACACACCATAAGAGGTCTCTCCAGACAGCACGCGAACCGGAAGCTAACAATCCACCAGAAAACAGAACTGATAAACACGACGATCCTGTCGAAAGCATGGTACCTGGCGCAAATCTTAAGCATCCCGACAGAAATTGCGCGAGCACTAACGAGCGCAGTGTACTACCTGTTGTGGCGTCGAAATATATTCAAAGTGGCGCAAGCAACGTGTTCGCTGCCAACGAAAGAAGGGGGACTAGGTCTAGTTGATATAAAGACCAAATGTGCAGCCCATCTACTAAAACGAACGCTCGCCATCCAGGACAAAAACCCTGACAGCGTCACAGCCAAGATAATTGGAAGATACAAGCCCGCATCACAAGAAGCGCCGGTCGACACGAGGCACTTTCCCTTCAGAATGCGACACATCAGGCTGCACAATGCCAACAAAAGTTACGTTCTGGACACCGTGGCGAACCCCAGCCACAGAACAGCCAAGAGAATATACTGGTCCGTCAGGGGGAAGCCGGCATAAAACAAAAATGAATACAAACTCCCGCAATACAATTGGAAACAGATATGGGAAAACGTCTCGGAAAACGTGTTGCCTAAACATGCGAAGGAGACATGGTACAAAATAGTTAACAGAACGGTACCAACTAACCAAAGACTGGCGGAGATAAAACTCGTCGCAAGTGACAAGTGCGACGTATGTGGCATGACCGACACCCACGAGCACCGATTCACCTGCGGGAATGCCATCAACATCTGGGAAGCGTGCCAGCAGATAGTGGCTCACATCAACAGAACGGCGCCGGGAAGCATCACAGTGGAAGCAATCACCGCCTCGGACTGCAACCGATTGCCACGACCCAAGCGACTGGCGACTCTCTGGATCCTCGCCATGACGGCACACGCCATCGTAGCGCGGAGGCAGACCGACCAGCTGGCCTTCCTGATGGACCTCTGGGAGGAGAACAAGACAGCCCAGCAGCACAGGCGATACCACGAGAACTTCAAAAACTTCCTGCAGATTCCACTGCAGATAGCAATCGCCAGAGTCCTCCCCAGCCTGTGACCCTCAGCACCGCCACCAGCCACCTCACCACACTCACCACAAGAATAATGAGTGCAGTGATAGTGGATAAGTGCAACAGAAAAGATAAAGTGCTTTCTCCTCTCGCATCAAATAGTGAAGTATAGTGGTATAAAGTGTTTCTTCTTAGTGAAATCAGTGATACGAAGTGCTTCCCACCAAACATCTGCCATGCTCCCAGTCAAAACAGTGTCAAAAGTATGCCCAGTAGTACTACAAATTTTTTAAATTAATTATTATTTTTTTCATTATTTGTACTATATTGTCTAGAAGACAAGCATTACTTAGTGGAAAGTGCCAACTACTCATAATAATAATTATTATTATTTTTTAAATGATTTCCTTTACTTTGTGCCTATAAAATTCTATTTTTTACTCACACTCTCCCTTCTGCTTCTCTTATATAATATGACAAAATTTTCTCTCTTCTTCAATTTAGGTATAATCTGTAGTATATGTAAAAAAGTTTCTTCCACTTCTGCTCCATCTATCATGGTGTTGTTTCACTCATACTGCCCCACCTAACAGTGTAAACTAGAGGAAGAGATCAAACCAGAATACACAATGTGCCTGTGGCATCACAAGTGCATCACATACAGAAACATGAACTCAAAATCAATGCATCGATGCTAAATATATACTGTTATGCCTCTCCTGCAATGTATACCCCAAAAAAAGATGACAAATGGCCATGTAAAAGGGTTTAAGGAACAACAATGTGGTGTCACCGCCAGACACCACACTTGCTAGGTGGTAGCCTTTAAATCGGCCGCGGTCCATTAGTATACGCCGGACCCGCGTGTCGCCACTGTCAGTGATAGCACACCGAGCGCCACCACACGGCAGGTCTAGAGAGACGTACTAGCACTCGTCCCAGTTGTGCAGCCAACTTTGCAAGGAACGGTTCACTGACAAATACGCTCTCATTTGCCGAGACGATAGTTAGCATAGCCTTCAGCTACAATTGCTACGACCTAGCAAGGCGCCGTATTCAATTGATATTGAGATTCTATTAATGTATCATCAAGAGCGATGTTCTACAAATGTGGATTAAAGTTAAGTATTCCAGAAGCTACGTACTTTTCTTTATAGCATTCATTAAGTATCCTGTTTCAGACCTCACGCCAGCCTGTGTGAGTTTAATCGCGTGCCTTTCGGCTTCCTCTCATTGTGTCTAGGCTGCCTTGTCTAGACACAACAAACAATAAGAGAAAAACGAAAAAGGAAAAATATAAAAACGAAAACCTATAAAATGACAGGAATATTAACCAACACTATGAATATAATATATTAATAGAATAAAATGTCTTTTTTTAATGTATCGTTGTTAATATATTTAAATAAATATACACTCCTGGAAATGGAAAAAAGAACACATTGACACCGGTGTGTCAGACCCACCATACTTGCTCCGGACACTGCGAGAGGGCTGTACAAGCAATGATCACACGCACGGCACAGCGGACACACCAGGAACCGCGGTGTTGGCCGTCGAATGGCGCTAGCTGCGCAGCATTTGTGCACCGCCGCCGTCAGTGTCAGCCAGTTTGCCGTGGCATACGGAGCTCCATCGCAGTCTTTAACACTGGTAGCATGCCGCGACAGCGTGGACGTGAACCGTATGTGCAGTTGACGGACTTTGAGCGAGGGCGTATAGTGGGCATGCGGGAGGCCGGGTGGACGTACCGCCGAATTGCTCAACACGTGGGGCGTGAGGTCTCCACAGTACATCGATGTTGTCGCCAGTGGTCGGCGGAAGGTGCACGTGCCCGTCGACCTGGGACCGGACCGCAGCGACGCACGGATGCACGCCAAGACCGTAGGATCCTACGCAGTGCCGTAGGGGACCGCACCGCCACTTCCCAGCAAATTAGGGACACTGTTGCTCCTGGGGTATCGGCGAGGACCATTCGCAACCGTCTCCATGAAGCTGGGCTACGGTCCCGCACACCGTTAGGCCGTCTTCCGCTCACGCCCCAACATCGTGCAGCCCGCCTCCAGTGGTGTCACGACAGGCGTGAATGGAGGGACGAATGGAGACGTGTCAATTTCAGCGATGAGAGTCGCTTCTGCCTTGGTGCCAATGATGGTCGTATGCGTGTTTGGCGCCGTGCAGGTGAGCGCCACAATCAGGACTGCATACGACCGAGGCACACAGGGCCAACACCCGGCATCATGGTGTGGGGAGCGATCTCCTACACTGGCCGTACACCACTGGTGATCGTCGAGGGGACACTGAATAGTGCACGGTACATCCAAACCGTCATCGAACCCATCGTTCTACCATTCCTAGACCGGCAAGGGAACTTGCTGTTCCAACAGGACAATGCACGTCCGCATGTATCCCGTGCCACCCAACGTGCTCTAGAAGGTGTAAGTCAACTACCCTGGCCAGCAAGATCTCCGGATCTGTCCCCCATCGAGCATGTTTGGGACTGGATGAAGCGTCGTCTCACGCGGTCTGCACGTCCAGCACGAACGCTGGTCCAACTGAGGCGCCTGGTGGAAATGGCATGGCAAGCCGTTCCACAGGACTACATCCAGCATCTCTACGATCGTCTCCATGGGAGAGTAGCAGCCTGCATTACTGCGAAAGGTGGATATACACTGTACTAGTGCCGACATTGTGCATGCTCTGTTGCCTGTGTCTATGTGCCTGTGGTTCTGTCAGTGTGATCATGTGATGTATCTGACCCCAGGAATGTGTCAATAAAATTTCCCCTTCCTGGGACAATGAATTCACGGTGTTCTTATTTCAATTTCCAGGAGTGTATATGGTAACAAAAAACAAAAAAGATTCCCGGCGGGGTCAGGAATTTTCTCTGTCTCGAGATGACTGGGTGTTGTGTGTCTTTCATCATCATTTCATTCTCATTCACTCGCAAGTCGCCGTAGAGGCGTTAAAGAACTTGTGGAGCGGCGGCCGAACCGCGCCGCGAGGGGTCTCCCGGCCACCAATGCCATACGCTCATTATTATTATTTTCAAAATTACTATCGTGTCAGTTTAGATTCCTCCTGCAAATTTGGAAACTGTTTATTTTGCAGGGTAATTGAGTCCTTTTGTTACGATGGGACTACCCCACATTGGTCGGATTAATTGATTGTTCATTACAATACCAATAACATACTATTAACCACTTTTTGGATACCGGTCGGTCGGTGCATTATTTCTGTGTTATAGATGAAGGTAGGTTCGAGAGTGAACGATTTAGGCTTATTATCTTCCACCATATTCATACTTATATTCATGCTTATTAGCTTCCACCATATTCATACGTCTTTTAATATTAGTTTCATAAACCTTAAATGATTTCCCGTGCACAGCAACGTTAATTGAATATAAATTAGATTTATGTATGATGTATATGTGTGTAAGCATTATGACAATAAATAGGAGAATTAATCAGACATTTTCTACTAACGAATTTGTAGTCACACAATCCCTCCCTTGATATTTATTGACTTTGCAAAGCCAGGACCCATTATTCAAGTACAAGGGGCTCATCCCCTTTTAATCTGTTACACAAACTTAAGTTCTGTTACGTATTTCATTGAGTGAGGAGCAATATGAATGCTGAGAGGTCCAGCCAGCAGCAGACATTTATGACGACAAGTTTTGTCAGCTCACGCCCAACCTCTTGCTTGATATGGTAACTCTGCTTCAGGATTTGTGTGGCTGGCATCCTATAGTATCAGATGGTGAGGTTCCCCAGAGTCAAGCTCATGCTATAGGACCTTGTAGCGGGAAACCGAATCAAATCATGCGAGATATGTTAGTTTCTTGTACCATGTCTTTGCTATTTTGTTATGTGTATTTTCTGTGTCTTGGTGTTCCTTTCTTGTCTCGATAATGGACGTTGTAACATCAGTATTGCATATTGTGGAAGGGTTATTTTGAATATGTATTCGGGTGTTGTTTGTGACAGGATTTACATGTGACTAAGAAGTACGAGCATATTTTCTACTGTCCAGGTGAGTTAAAGATCTAATGATGTCACGTAGCTAAACGAGAAATGAAGAAGCGAGAAAGTTCTGAAAATATGGAGGCCTTGCCCGCATCTCGTGGTCGTGCGGTAGCGTTCTCGCTTTCCACGCCCGGGTTCCCGGGTTCGATTCCCGGCGGGGTCAGGGATTTTCTCTGCCTCGTGATGGCTGGGTGTTGTGTGCTGTCCTTAGGTTAGTTAGGTTTAAGTAGTTCTAAGTTCTAGGGGACTGATGACCATATCTGTTAAGTCCCATAGTGCTCAGAGCCATTTGAGCCATTTATGGAGGCCTAAAATGGGATAGCACACTTGAAAGTAGATAAGGTGAAGCTAGAGTCACCAGCAACGCCATCAGGCAGCGATCGGATGAGGTAAGATAGATGCATTCGCATAGACAATGATGAAGAAAATATAAGGGTAGGAAAATCACAATGCGAAGTCGAGAACGCAGGCACTACTGATAATCGCGCAGCTTCTGATGCTGAGAGTTGTCACATTCAGTTTGCTCGTCCCCAAAAGTATGCTAAATTGAACCATGACTATATCAGGTGATTGAGAGAAGTTTGATCAGCATCTCCAGTACATAGGCGAGGTGAGAAAAGAGAAATCGGAAAGTATAGGTGGTAGGAGAGGAAGAAGCAGAGAAGAGAATAGGTCAATACGAAAAGAGGCGAGGGATAACAGAAGTTTTTAATGATATCGTGGAATTCGAGAATAAAATTGCAGTTTTTTTTACAGAGATTGAGAGTGTTATAGTGAAATGGGGAAGTCGTAGGACCGAGGTGAGCAGTGTGTGAACGCTGATCTTGAATTTTCTTTTCACAAAAAATTTCACGCTCTGAAAACGGATCACCAAAGATAGGAAATACAAACGCAACAAAAAAAAAACTTATTGCCCGTGAATTGTGCAGGGAATGTCATTGTTCCGTGCTAAAGACTGATACGACGACATTAGTTGTCCGAAAATCGTGTAAACATTAATTGATTGAAGGTGTACCTCCTGTCTACAAACATAATAGTTGAAGTAAAACGTGGTTAAACCTGCTACCTTCCTTAAAAAAATGCTGCACACATGTGCTCTTTCGGGTCATAATGACCCGGTATGATATATACAGGATGGCAGCTAGTCAAGGAATATTTTACTTAACTGGTTTAAAAAGTTTATTTGAATGTCCGCAGTCGATTCTTTACAAGTTTTCTCCCAGAGAAACTTCCGCTGTGCCTACGTGACACAAGTTGCCTGCCTTTCAGAACCGAGGCAGTTCGGTCCACTTAAGGCAGCTGACAAGATGCCTTGAGCCTTGTGTTGAAACTGCTAGCTAACTAACGCCATCGGTTTTAAACAGTAGCGTGCGTGGGATACAGGTCACGTATGTCAACGCCGTAGGATTCTGCAGTACTGAACACAATTGCTTCTCTCTCTTGTGGTTTAGACGTCGAGCAAAACGAACGTCTTTCTTTGGAGGCAGAGTCTCCGGCTCCGCGCCCAGTGCCCGACCGCCAACATAAATTAGCGTGAACCGTCTCCTCTTCTGCTGCCCACTTATTTAGTTGCTCGTCCTCCTAGACTGGTCTAAATCTGGTAACTTCTTATCCCACGCACTTAAACCGTGTGAGTCTGAGGCACACACCTACATGCACATGTGGGGCATAAGGTTCCCCAGAACACACTGTCTTTTTCTGCGGGCAATACGCGAACAATAGACATACACTACACTTAGATTACACAGATACAGACCATAGATGTTAAGTCCCACAGTGCTCAGAGCCAACACAGATACAGACATAGATATATACACAGCAATAACGGACGAAGAACAATGGGCACAATTAAACGCACTGACAAACAGCATTTAAAAAACAACACTTGAAGAGTATATGCGGTCACGACATCACAGGCATGCCTATGTGCAGCGTAACAGAAATCTCCAGAGGATGGACAGCGATACCCACAGTGACAACGAAAATAGTGACAATGAGGAGGAACAGGACGAGGAAGCTGAGATGTGACAGTAAATAAGCAAATTGCTGGTAATCTAGCCAAGAAAACACCAAATGCTGTACATGGATGGGCACCTAAAGTAGTTAATACATAGGATTAGTAACAAATAGAATAAGCAACATTATTTCTCTTCTAATAACCATTTGTGTGTGTGTGTGTGTGTGTGTGTGTGTGTGTGTGTGTGTGTGTGACTGGCGGTCAACGGCTCGAAGAAACCGTTCCGTGGTATTCACTGTCAGTCACACTCGGTGATGATCTCTCATCTATCCTATCTTCTTTTTATATTCTTCTTAAAAAACAACAAAATTTTATTTATATTTCAACCTTAAATTACTGTTATTTTGAAAAGTATCATTATTTGTAAATGTTGTAGATAAAACAAAAGGAAAGAAAACTGTAAAAAGATGAAAAACGAAAATTGTAAGATGTACGACCTGTTTTAAACATCAGGTAACAGGTCTAAAATTTGGCAATAAATAAATAAAATAAATAAATAAATAACTTCTTCCTTAGGCGCGCCCCTTGTATACAGTATATTGCAATATATTCTCTTCATTTTACCGGATTTTCTGTTCTGTCATTTAACGGCAGCGCTGGCCGCCTACTCACCAGTCTCAACGCTCGATCTCCTGTACAATGTAGTCGTAAGCCGGATGCAACAATCTTCTTCCCTTTCCCTGCACATGTACAGGTATTTAAAGGGAATGATGATTATAAATTGTTAAAAATAATTATGATTTGAAATATACATCTACATTTACAAGTGTACTCTATAGACCACAGTTAAGTGCCTGGCAGAGGGTTCATAAAGCTACTTTCACAATAAATCTTTATTATTCCACTCTCGAACAGCACGAGGAAAAAATGAACACCTATATGAAGGTTTATTTATTACATTATATAAAAATCTTGCAGCATTACTTGCAAACAATCTCATCAATGATATAAACTCTGGTCATGAGTGAGCAGTTGCGCAATAGACTTTTACTTATTGTATAAACTGTCAGTCACGGAAAAAATTAATTTTACTTAGAATTCCACACATTGGGCAATAGTATGCAACGCTCGCTTCACAAACATATTTGTTTCAGTTTGAACTCTTCATTGGCGTCCTGCTGTCACAGCTTGATAGAAATAATTTGCGTCTGGCACGTTTGCAGCTTTCGTTGCTACCACTGGAGCACTTTTTTAGCTTCAATGTAAGAAGTAGTCAGAAATTTACCAAAATCATTGTGAAATATTCTTCTTTTGCAAAGAACATTTTTTTCCACCCAGGATTTATATCTCGCCCCACCACAAAACCATTATAGGCAGAAGTGTCAATAACATTGTAGAAGATGGTCATTGGCCAGCAGTTGGTTTTCCTCTTGCATGTGGAGGTGCCAATAAGCTGGTCCAATGTGTTCACTGCTCCCTTACTTGCATTATAGTCCAGTACCATTTTTGGTTTCTTGTCTTATCTGTTTCTTATTTCCTCCCTGTTATGCATTGTGCTCTTCAGGACAACCTCTTAGTTCTTCCTCCTAACCAAAGATGTGACCGTGACATCTCTGTAAAAAGACTTAAGTGTGAACATTTTCTTTGCTTGATATATCTTTGGGGAGTTCAGGCTTATTTT
The DNA here is from genome assembly GCF_021461385.2 of Schistocerca piceifrons. Classification (NCBI taxonomy): domain Eukaryota; kingdom Metazoa; phylum Arthropoda; class Insecta; order Orthoptera; family Acrididae; genus Schistocerca; species Schistocerca piceifrons. Next base: position 831,000,626 of record NC_060149.1, on the reverse strand, counting down.
TTCTCACTTTCCCCAGCATTGTAAGACGTCTTTTGAGAATTCTTTAACCTAATGCATATGATGTAAGGAAATCGTCGCAAGCTGTGAAAACCCTCATAGCTTGATTTTTCTCAGGTGCATGTCCAGATAATTTTCCTCTATAGAGTTGTGTCTTGAAAACACATGAAGTAGCACTATCACAAAATGTCCATATTTTTAGATCGTATTTTGAGGGTTTACTCGGTTCACATTAGTAGTGGGTCGAACTGTGTCCTACACCACTTTGTTAGTGCTGATTGCATACAATCTGGGGCAAACTTGATTGATTTATGACACCCTCTCCTTAATCTGTTGATCTGTAAATTGATTTATGACCTATTGGGGGTTGATTTATGACGCAATTGGGATAATCTGTCCTTCTGAGAATTCCCTCCCCCTCCACCTCTACCCCCCACCCCTCTGGTAAATCCCCTACCCCTGCCCCCTATCCCACACCAATACTCACAAACTTTTGATATAAAAGTAATTGACTAATTAATTAAATTGATCAATTAATTACCTCCTCCTCTATGGGAAATAACTCACTTATCCCATCCCCTTCCCCATCTCTAAATTAGCGGGAAAAGGATTCAGTCTGTGCTGGAGAGGAAGCATCTCATGACACGTAATTCAAATCAATGTAAATAATATATTCTTTATTTAATTAATTTACGGGAGACAGGGCTCCCCCGTTGGGTAGAACTCACGTCTGCACCATCACACCCCCGCTTCCCATGACGTAGTAAATGTAAGCGCTGAGGAATTCGAATGAAATGCGGTATAGTAGCCGCTGTTTGGGGTCTCTGGCGCATGTGTCTGTCGTGTGGGCGCCTCCACAGAGATCAAAATTCGCTCAAGGTTCTAATTACGAATAACAATATTAAATACCACTGACCACAGACCATCAAGTGATAGCATTTAGTTGATCAGAAAATTCCAGACTCGCTTCCTGTCTGTGTCCCTCTCAAGAGACTACTTCCTGTTTGCGTCTGTGAACCAACGTCTCCAAACACGCAGACACAGATTTTCATCCCTCCTCAGAATATTGTGTTCCTCTTGACTGGGGACAAAGGGTAATTTCCATATCAAAAATTGAGAGAAATATCCCATTTGCACTACCCTATACAATTAACTGCTTAACAATTTACAAGAGTCAACCAGATCACTTAAAACACTCACTGCAACCTTGCAATGATCCTTCTTTGTAATAAAAACATATTTTCGATGTTGGAGTGTCACACACAAACATTATGCAAGTCAAGTAATTAAATTTCCACCACAGATAGATCGTAGATGTAAGTATATCTCAGGTCTTGTATACACCGACGTTTGAGAACACAAGAACACGCCTCCATCGCAACGTTTCCACTAAACATATCATGTGAAACAATTTAACTGGCCACATACACTTATGATCGCAAAAGAGCACGCTGTCCGGCGACTGCAGGTATCTGCAGTTAACGCTATCCGCTGCCAGCAGGAACATTGCATCGTCTCATGGGCTACGCCAGAGCTGCACTCCTATACCCCGGCATCCACACGTTGGCCCTACAGAAAGCTCAGATGTCGGAGAGACTGTCACCAAGCAATCAACTGACCTATTTACATATGGAGAATAATCGTCCATCGCAAACGCCCATAATTTTGAATCTTCCCGTGCAACACACATTTCCGCTTCTGTCGCCACTCACCCAGTGCGCTGGTCACTTCGCTAGCTCCCACTGCTTTGTACCTTAGGCAGGTATTACACTACCAAATTTTTTTGACAAAGAAATATGATCAAATATTAGTCGAATTTCTTTGGCAAAGATCTTTGATGTGACGCTGAAAACGGGTATTACTGTGTCATCATATTTTTCGTCAAAGTTCAAGATGGCAGACAACAACAATTTATTATACACTTGTACCGCAATTGCACTCTGTGTGCATTTGGAACAGAAGCAGCGGAAGAACGGGAAATATGCTACGGTGAAGCCATAGGTTTTACGCCGAGACAGTAAAAACATTCAGCAAAACCTGTTACGGGACCTGTAAGTGGAGGACGTCAAGTCTTATATAAATCACGAATGGAAGAGAATGCATTTCAGTATTTGCTCAGTAAAGTGCCTCTCATTTGAGTAATGTGATATGTGTAGACGACAGGTTCACCATAACGCTGCGATTTCTTGCTGCAGTAGAGAGAGCTACTTTAGCTTACAATACAACACTCGAATACCACAGTGCACGTTAACCAAAATAATTCCAGAAACAAATAAAGCGATTTATAAAGCACTGAAGGAGGAATATCCGAAGATAAATAAATGTTTAGTGCACTACATGGCCATTAAGTACTATTTTTACTTTTAAATAATTTAATTAACTGAATTAGTGTTCCAAAAACTACAAAATTAATAACAGGTGAAAGTTCCTGGCAGATTAAAACCGTGTGCCGGACCAAGAGTCGATCTCGGGACTTTTGCCTTTCGCGGGCAAGTGCTCTATCACCTGAGCTACCCAAGCATGACTCACGCCCCGCCCTCACAGCTTTACTTCTGCCAGTACCTCGTCTCCTACCTTCCAAACTTTACAGAAGTTCTTTCAGGAGTGCTAGTTCTGCGGTTTACGTTAAGTGTGTAGCGGTGTGCCGCGGTATACATAGAACGAATCATGGCTTTGTCGTTCCGCAAAACCTGATTGAACGTATGCCTGCGAAAGTGGAAGTTTTCATCAAGGCTAAAGGTGGGCCAACATCGTATTGAATTCCAGCATTACCGCTGGAGGGCGCCACGAACTTGTAAGCCATTTTCAGCCAGGTGTCTGGATACTTTTGATCACATAGTGTATGGGTGTGTGTATGAACCTGCGTGTGTGTGTGTGTGTGTGTGTGTGTGTGTGTGTGTGTGTGTGTGTGTAGGAGGTTGGTCTGCACAGAATGGAAATATGTCCAAAATCATATCCGGAACTTCAACACACTTCAGATGAAATCTGAAATCATGGAGAGACCACTGTGGCCCAAATACACAACATGCAGGAGGTTAGATTAGCATAATTCAATAGTAGCCTCTTGCTATTAAGCAGCGATCAGATAAGGTAAGTGAAGCGAAATACTTTTACATTGGCAACAGTGCTGAAACAGTGTTTTTATATTCTGGTGGTTTGAAGTATTGGCATGAAAGGTATGATCAACACATAGGAGACCCTCGGTGGCTTTGCAAATGCACGTTTTTGATTCGTGTAAGGGGCACTGACTTTGTGGATACTATTAGTCAAACGAAAAATAAGATAATTACAACAAACAATGCATTAAATATTAAACTTGAAGAGGAAATTCTGAACAAAGCTGTGTCATCCACTCGTCATGTGAATGAGGATATTAATCTGTGTAAAATTTGCTTCCAGTGTGAGATGGATGTAATGTTTCATCCACGTGGACACACCTGTGTTAAATGTTCATTCTCCATTTCCTCATTTACTGCATGTTACGAGCCTATAGCATCTACAATTAGAGTACTCGTTCTATGTAATTAAGACAGTATCAGCAAATTGTGTGTTTTTGCCTTTGCAACATGTTAAACTCCCCAGTTCACAAATTAATATGATCATGTCGTAAATCACAGGAAATGTTCTTTTTGTAAAAATGGTTCAAATGGCTCTGAGCACTATGGGACTCAAATTCTGAGGTCATTAGTCCCCTAGAACTTAGAACTAGTTAAACGTAACTAACCTAAGGACATCACACACATCCATGCCCCAGGCAGGATTCGAACCTGCGACCGAAGCGGTCTCGCGGCTCCAGACTGCAGCGCCTAGAACCGCACGGCCACTTCGGCCGGCTCTTTTTGTAAGGAGGTTCACTTATGTAGCAGTATGCATTTCATAACCCTACCCACAAACTGTATGATATGTTATATATGTCTATTAAAAAACGCTTGTAGTGAATATTTAAATCACATACAGCAAATATTCAGACTATGAGGCACAGACATCATTTGGAAATTAGCATTAGCAACGTCTATTTACAACACCACCAGTATATTCTGTTGATGTTACATAAGCTTGTAGGATAGCTACAGTGCTATGTATATAAAGAGCCACCCACTTTTGAGTTATTATACGTAGGGTAACATGGTTTGAGAGCACTATGTCAGTAGTATCGACTTGTTGCTGATCACTAACATTGTGGGAGATCGGCCTCACTGTTGTAGTCAAAGCGTTTAGAGCACATGAGAACTGGACGACAAATTACAATATACTGTCACTCAGTTACAGTAGTTTCCACCCACTGTATTCAAGCATCCGATCTAGTAATGTGTCGCCTACACTAGTGCACTGTTACTCCATCATTTCAGCTAGCGTTGGATTGGAAGCCCTGTAGTTATGATGCTTTGGGCAACGCTATGTTGAGACTCAATAGCGGCGAGTACTGTGTAAGAGTACCACTACTCTGTGCTGATTCCCTCCATGTAGTGTCGGCTAACGAATAATTTAGAGGACAGTCGTTGTATCGTATTTAACAAAGTTTCTGCTGTTTGTCTACTGAAGTAGATACTCTATCTGCATATGGCTGTAATAAGCTACTCTGACTCTGACAGAAGTGGTATATTAAAACAGGGGAAGTGTTGTACTCCACATCAGTATCGGCAGTACAGTCTCTTGGCAGCGATTTGGTACTCCGTCACACACATATTGGAGCATTTCCCATTAGATTTTAGTGTTACTTGGTTATTTGCGGACAGTTTTTTGCAGAATACGCTGTGATGTCATTAATTTATACGCAACGTATGTGGGATACACGTACTGTTCTACCTCACGAAATTAAACTGTAAATCTTCATGACTGGAACCAACCTGCATCGAAAACTTTATGAATTTTTTCGTGTGTGGAGAGAAATGTTCGCCTGCAGGTAACATCTACCACATACAGGGACACCTATGGTAATACTATACGATAAGACAATAAGGGTTCACTGTATAATGTTAGTGACCTCTAATTGTAGAGTATATCTTCTATAATATTTTATATGTATGAAATCACAAGCCCAGGAATAGGAAACGTTATTGTTAACTACCGTTTAAATTTTATAAAGTGACCAGACGTGTGACTACATGAAACTTTCACGTCTCAATTTGATAAAGATTATGCTATTATCTGGCTGGAGACTCCTACAGAAAGGAGCGTGTGTTTCTTCCTGTGAAGGACTGTTCTAGTATGTACACATTAACTTGTATCTTTCTTTTAATATACTTTGTTATGGAATATTATTGCGTCACTTAACTATTATTGATAATGCCTCACAGCTATTGCTGCTGTAACAACATTATTTTGTCTCTGTTTTCCCTGTATTATGACGTCAATGACTTCGTCCGTGGAAAACAGCAATGTCATGCTATCGCGCTGCAGTGTTGAGGTACGATAAAAATGGTTCAAATGGCCCTGAGCACTATGGGACTCAACATCTTAGGTCATAAGTCCCCTAGAACTTAGAACTACTTAAACCTAACTAACCTAAGGACATCACATACACCCATGCCCGAGGCAGGATTCGAACCTGCGACCGTAGCAGTCCCGCGGTTCCGGACTGCAGCGCCAGAACCGCACGGCCACCGCGGCCGGCTGAGGTACGATACCTCGTAATAATTAGTGCCATTTTGTTTAAGCTTTGTTTCTTGGAGGTCCGAACATGAACGATGCCTCTGAGGATTTGATAGTAAGTGTATACTTCAGCTGCGGCAGGATCATGTGTTGGATGAAGTGCGATCGTCGTTTACGGTTCTTGTCCACTAATTTCTTAAAACATGGGGGCTTCCATATCTACGTCCACATTTCTGTACGTTACAGAGAATAACATCATTCTGAAACGTGTTGCGGAATTTGTTTAGCATTTGTTGGAATGGTGGGTGGTTTTACAATGGCTTAGATTAGGCGTTAAGCATATTATGACGACTCTTTTTGTAGTGGTTTGGCTTATATTACAATAAACGTGTATTTTAATTTCTTATACAAGCAACTGGGAACCGTTTTCGTAAAACTCGCTTTATGCGTTTAAAAAAATAGCTTTTTTCTTAACAGATACTGTTCATGTTCCTTTACTGACTCATGCAACTGCCTTTAGAAAACTTGCTTTAATCTGCACTAATAGGACAGAGAATGCAGCCCGTTATTTTTAAACTCTCCTGATATGTATGTGGTCTTTTCAAAACCGATTTGTGCTACATAGTTTGAGGAAAATATTAGAGGTATTACTGTTTTCTCACTGTTAATTTATAGGGCGATAGATATCAGAAAAACTACTTTTCTGACTTTGTTATGGCACCCCAGGAATAATTATTTTGCTTGGCGGTAGGTGGCAGGGTATATTACTCTGTGGTCCAACTAAGCTGACAATCGGCATGGTGGCTAATGGGAGCTCCTATTAGCCACCATGCTGGGGGTCTATTTAGTTTGCTTGGGTAGTATTATGCTACGTATGTTGACGATAGCTGTTATGAAAGTTGGTTGCCAGTTACCGACATTGCGAGGAAGTTAAGTGGAGAGTACTAGAGTTGTGTTAAATAGTGAAAATGGAAGGCGATGCTGAATATAACATTCCTGTGAGTGAAACACGCGGTGAGCGTGAAAGAAGTGAGATGAATCAGCCTTCCAAATCAAAATCGTCTCGAAATGCAAAGCAAAATGCTGCGCCTGGCCCTGACGGCCTTCATGCTAAAAGAAGTGAGGGAGGGAAAGGCTGTTGTTGTGGCCGACTACTTCAGACATCGTAGCACCTACTGCATCGGCATCCCACTTTATGTCCAACCAACACGGGACGCCTGCATCACAGGGCATATATTCACGAGGAAACCCTACGTCGTCTGTGTTGTCAACACAAATATTTCCGGCGGCCGCAAAACAACACAACACCAGGTCTCCCCCAACGGCCGCCAGGGACCGCTACCCGTTCACGGAGCCTGCAAAACAGCTTCACCAGAGGTCACAGCTAGCCCAGGCACGTGATCGCAAATAGTTCTGGCAGATACATCCGCCAAATGGGCTTTATAGGGCGGCACACTGCCGGCAAAGGGCAGTTCAACGCACTGCTTGCAAGTATACAGAACTGTCACCCCGGCATCCATGGCCAGACGCGTCTTCTATCTGGACGATCTCTTGCAGATGGAATTGGTATAGTCGACGAACATCTTGATATTGTAGAATTGTTTGATTGTGATAATTCCCTGTGAAGAGTCTGGCCTTTTCTATTATTATTCGTTGTTTTATATTTGTGACGATCCACAGTTGGGATCGAGTCTGATGTTCTTTTGGAGATTGTATTATTGTTTCGTTTTAGTGAGTCCAAAAAATTGTTTCGGACATGTGTTTCCTGCATTTCTATTCTGCTAGCGCAGATACTTCTGTCAGAGGTGGGGTCCTCCTTATCTTGGGTGATAATGATCGTTGTCGGGTTGTGCTGCCACCCTTCCTCCCTCAACGGGACTTGGAGCTCCTGGACTTTGGTCATTGGGGGATTGTCTTGACGAAACGGCCGTCCCGCCAACATGTCTACTGGAAGGGGAAAGGACGCCACCATCACCTGCATGGTGGCCTCATGTTTCTCTTGTCAATGGCACCAGTCGGCGCCCCCTCGACGCCTGTTCCCGTGGCCTCCTGCTCCTTCTCCTTGGTCCTGTCTGTACTTGGATTTCACGGCCCCGTTCCTTGGCTCCTCCTGGCTTATCCTTGTGGACGCAGTCAATGGGTTTCCTTAGATCTCACGCATGTCCTCCTCGACACCCAACCACACCATCCAAGCTCTTTCCCACATCTTTTTCATTGAGGGCCTTCTGGAGACGTTGGTGACCATCAACGGCCCTCAATTTACATCTCCTGAATTTACTCCCTTCTGCACCACCCTGGGCATCCAGTTGACTCTTATCTCTCTCTTACATTCTACATCTGCATCCACATCTACATCTACATCTACATCTACATTTATACTCCGCAAGCCACCCAACGGTGTGTGGCGGAGGGCACTTTACGTACCACTGTCATTACCTCCCTTTCCTGTTTCCTTCGCGTATGGTTCGCGGGAAGAACGACTGCCGGAAAGGCTTCGTGCGCGCTCGAATCTCTCTAATTTTACATTCGTGATCTCCTCGCGAGGTATAAGTAGGAGGAAGCAATATATTCGATACCTCATCCAGAAACGCACCCTCTCGAAACCTGGACAGCAAGCTACACCGCGATGCAAAGCACCTCTCTTGAAGAGTCTCCCACTAGAGTTTGCTAAACATCTCCGTAACGCTATCACACTTACCAAATAACCCTGCGACGAAACGCGCTGCTCTTCTTTGGATTTTCTCTATCTCCTCCGTCAACCCGACTTGGTACGGATCCCACACTGATGAGCAATACTCAAGTATAGGTCGAACGAGTGTTTTGTAAGCCACCTCCTTTGTTGATGGACTACATTTTCTAAGGACTCTCCCAATGAATCTCAACCTGGCACCCGCCTTACCAACAATTAATTTTATATGATCATTCCACTTTAAATCGTTCCGCACGCACACTCCCAGATATTTTACAGAAGTAACTGCTACCAGTGTTTGTTCCGCTATCATATAATCATACAATAAAGGATCCTTCTTTCTGTGTATTCGCAATACATTACATTTGTCTATGTTAAGGGTCAGTTGCCACTCCCTGCACCAAGTGCCTATCCGCTTCAGATCTTCTTGCATTTCGCTGCAATTTTCTAATGCTGCAACTTCTCTGTATACTATAGCATCATCCGCGAAAAGCCGCATGGAACTTCCGACACTATCTACTAGGTCATTTATATATATTGTGAAAAGCAAAGGTCCCATAACACTCCTCTGTGGTACGCCAGAGGTTACTTTAACGTCTGTAGACGTCTCTCCATTGAGAACGACATGCTGTGTTCTGTTTGCTAAAAACTCTTCAATCCAGCCACGCAGCTGGTCTCATATTCCGTAGGCTCTTTGTTTATCAGGCGACAGTGCAGAACTGTATCGAACGCCTTCCGGAAGTCAAGGAAAATGGCATCTACCTGGGAGCCGGTATCTAATATTTTCTGGGTCTCATGAACAAATAAAGCGAGTTGGGTCTCAAACGATCGCTGCTTCCGGAATCCATGTTGATTCCTACAGAGTAGATTCTGGGTTTCCAGAAATGACATGATACGCGAGCAAAATACATGTTCTAAAATTCTACAACAGATCGATGTCAGAGATATAGGCCTATAGTTTTGCACATCTGATCGACGACCCTTCTTGAAAACTGGGACTACCTGTGCTCTTTTCCAATCATTTGGAACCTTCCGTTCCTCTAGATACTTGCGGTACACAGCTGTTAGAAGGGGGGCAAGTTCTTTTGCGTACTCTGTGTAGAATCGAATTGGTATCCCGTCAGGTCCAGTGGAGTTTTCTCTGTTGAGTGATTTCAGTTGCTTTTCTATTCCTTGGACAGAACAGAAGTTTTCGTTTTGATCTGTTAGGTAGTCTGAAATCTGCCTTCTATTACTCTTGCTAAACGGATAAACCTTCCTCCCTTATTTTATATTCCTATTTACTTCCATATTCAGGGATGCTGCAATGGCCTTATGGTCACTAGTTCCCTGTTCTGCGCTTACAGAGTAGAAAAGTTCGGGTCTGTTTGTTATCAATAGGTCCTAGATGTTATCTCCACGAGTCGGTTCTCTGTTTAATTGCTCGAGGTAATTTTCGGATAGTGCACTCAGGATAATGTCACTCGATACTCTGTCCCTACGACCCCTCCTAAACATCTGAGTGTCCCAGTCTATATCTGGTAAATTGAAATCTCCACCCAAGACTATAACATGCTGAGGAAATTTATGTGAAATGTATTCCAGATTTTCTCTCAG